>NC_056748.1:989601004-989801004 GCF_019279795.1 Protopterus annectens | reverse complement strand
TCTTGGTGCTGCAGCTTTCTTGATTTAAAGGTTACTTTTGCACATATATCAAGACCAAATGACATTCTTACATCATCTGAAAAAGTTTTGACAACTTTCAGTTCCTCATCTGATGAGCTATACAGTTTTAAATTATCAACAAAGAGGTGATGAGAAGTCTTTACACTTTGTTGTTTTCTAGGAGCCAAATTATAGCCATGGCCTGAACTGTTAAGTAGATAGTTTAATGGGTTAAGGGCAAGGCAGAATAGGAGCGGTGACAGAGACTCACCCTGGAATATCCCCCTTTGAATTTTTATCCCTGGAATAATAATTTGTCCTTCATCGTAGCTTAATTGCAAAGTGGTATGCTACTGTTTTATGGTCACTGTAATGTACTTAATCAGCATAGGGTGGATCTTATACATTTTTAAGCACTCTCTTATCCATGAATGTGGGATACTGTCATATGCTTTTTTGTAGTCAGTCCATGCCATACTTAGATTCGTCCCCTTTTTACAGTGCTCTCTCTGTAGATGTACATGCATGTATTTCAAAGGCAAGAGTGCCCAGTTTAGAACCATGTGGAACACCACTGGTGACACTATTTCTTTCTAGAAAAACAATCTTGACTTTAATAGTAGGGTTTCTGTCAAAGCCAATTACCTATCCAGCAAGCTACACGAGTTAATGCTGAATTGGGAGAGGTTGTCAATGATTCCAGCATGGGAGGTATTGTCAGTGTAGGCAGCATGGACTATATGTCAACTGTTTTTGGCCTGTTTAACCCTTTACTAGAACTCAGTCCAGGCAAGCAAACATGATTTGCCTGTTGTAAACTGTTTAGTATCCAGGTATATCAGGTCACCTATTTCATTGTAAATTACTTCAGCTAAAATGTAGTCAGTAGTCTTGCAGATATTTCTAGTAAGACTAATATACCTGTGATTCTGATGGTCAGTAGAGGACATCCTTTATGCAAGGGCATCACAACAACTGTTCTCCATACCTTGGGGATCTGACTCAGAGAGCCTCAAATCAAAGACCTGAGTGATGAGTTTGTGAGATGGGACTTAATGTTTCTCAACAAATAATGCACATTTTTTTTCTGCTGGAGAGTGGGAGTTTCAGATGTCTGTCATCAGCTTTGGCTGAAGAGGAAGCCTGTATTAAAGCAATATCATGGCATGATGTTAACTGTTCTTCCTTTTGATGTGGAGAAAAAGAAGCAGGAGCTATGACATTGTAGCCACAGCCTCCTGTACTGCTTTTTTCACCACTAAAAAGCTTGCCTCTCGTCAGATGGCTACCAGCAGAAATTAAGTTGCTGTCATTACAGGCATTGAACACTTTAGGTCGCTGATGCTTGCTATCACCTAAGCTGCTGAAATCATGAACAGGATCCATTCTGACTTCCCATTCCCAGCCTCTCCAGGTAAATGGGAGGTTCCTAAAGCTGGAAGCTGAGCTCATCTCATGCAGCTGCATCAGCTAAACATTGCTAGTATACCTTCTCTACATGTTGTGGATTCCTGGATCTGTCCAGCAGTCACTCCTGCCAAATAACACAAGACAGCACTAAATGGAGGTTATTTGACAGGTGTGTAACTCTCCTGAGCTGACTGCTGATGGTATATGTCTTCATTTCTGATGGGATGACTAGAAAGGCAGCCATCAACCTCTGGACCAAGGTGCTCTGCCACTGAGTATACGTATGATTTAACATATTTTTTGTCTTAGGAGCATCAGACAAGCTGTTTATACCAACCATACTCTACTAGGTATGTCAGTCTCATATGATTCCTGAAGTCTTATTCTAGAGTTATAGAACAAGTTGGTGTTACATTTATGAAGGTAAACTGCTCTAAATAGCTTTTATGTGCAAGTGTGGCAACAGACAAGAGTTTTCCTGTGTAGAACTTGACATTCTTTTGTGGTAACCCAACTATAATCTTCATTCTGCCAGGGAGTGAGATACTAAATCAGTTACCTACTTTCTTCCCCAAACCGATTATAGTGTAGCTTGCAGGTTGTGGAATATAAAATCTCCTAACAAGAAGTCTGTGGGATGCAACAAGATAATGGAGACAAGCTTTACCACTAACATATTTTGTAATAGGTTGCATTGTAATCAAGACATGGAGCAGGGCTGTACCACTAACATATTTTGTAATAGGTTACATTGTAATCAAGACATGGAGCCAAGCTCTACCACTAACATATTTTGTAATAGGTTACATTGTAATCAAGACATGGAGCAGGGGTCTACCACTAACGTATTGATCTGATATTGTTAATTTTTCATCTTCTCCTCACGTGTGGGTTCGGTTCCGAGTCCTCGGTTCTGACTCATCCATTAGCAAGCTTGTGGTAACCAAAAAGCTCTTGGGTACTTCTCCCTTACCCTCAATGCATCTGTCCCCATTACCTCAGATCTCGTTTGCTGCTTTGCGAAGACAAAGTTGTTCCAATAGCTCTTGGGTCAAGTTATAACTTTTTTCTTCAAATTCTTTAAATCTCTTCATACCTTGCTAATTTTGTGATAAGATAGTCCTTTCTATGCATTTTTCTACTTGTTGCTCTGTCCCACTAGTTGATTTCTACTATTTTTATCTTGCCTTATCTTTCTCCCTTCTTTCCCACCAGTAACCATTTTTCAGAGGTTACTTTCTCCCCTTTTGTCTTTGAGGTATTTCTTCCCTACTATTGTTAGTAGGGTTTTTCCTTCCATCATTCTATTCTAAAGCCAAAAAAAAAAAAAAAAAAAAAAAACTTCCTCTGTCCTTTTCTTTGGGGTGGAGTGAGAGTTTGGTGTGTGTGTATATTGTACCACTTCTCCTCTATTTTGGCGGAGAAATAAGATAAACAAGAAAAAACAGCGCTCTTCAAGAAGTGCAGCAAATGCGAGCATAAGATTCTGTTCAGCGACTCCCATTCTTTATGTGTGTACTATCTCGGGCCTTCGCATTTACAGGAGGACTGTGCCATATGTCTCTCCTTCAATAACCGAGCTTTATTAGACAGAAGAAATAAGCTCATTTTAAGAGGAATGTTGCCTTCAGCCTTTGATGAAGCCATTTCTGGATCATCTTCTTCCCCTAAAACTAAATAGTCTCTTTCAGTTCCTGCTTCATCCTTGTCCTCCAAGTCTTTGGACAAGGCCAAGAAAAGACCATCATCGGTGCTGATTGATATTTCAGAGCCAAAGTCCAAAAAAAATCAAAACCTTCCTCCTCTGAGGAGTCTCTGATCCATCCACTGCAACCACTATTTCATCAGATCTGGCATCTTCAGCTCCAACGTCATCTGACAAGGATGGGTCAGATCCGTTGCAGTTGGATCCGAAGTTTAACCCTTTTAAGCCGATACTGAACTTACCAAGAGCATGATATTCTCACTCACATGACCCAGTACCTTTGAGGGTACCATCCCCCTTTCTGTCGAGGCTGAGATCCCCTTCTGCTGTGTCCTCCCATTCGACACAGAAGAAGTGGAAAAGATGGTTCAGAAGATCTTATGGGCCACAGGGTATCACTAGGTCCCCTTCGACTTCAGTCCTTTTGGCTTCAGGTCTATCCAAACCGCCCACACCCCCCCCCCCCACTTCCTCCTCCTCTGACTTTGGGCAACCAAGATAAGTTTCGGAGCCCACAGATCCAATATGCCCAGTGACTTTGAATTTGGATCCTAGGATGCTATTTTCCTCTGATCAGACTTCAGCTCTGAGCTTATCGGCCTTTTCGAAGCCAGAGAGCTCCCGGAGCTGAAGTGACCTTCATGAATCTCAAGTCCACTCAACCCGCAGATTGTCAGAGTGGTCAGTGGCCATCAGGGATGCCACAAAAGTGAGCTCAGCTCTGGCTTTCACCCTGGATGAGCTGTCTTCTGGACTGGGGTGATCTCCATCCCAAAAGCATGGCTTCTCTGGTCTGGAGGCCTCATCCTTCCAGGAGAGGTCAGCCTTTGGAGCTTTGGAGAGGGCTATGGCTGCCTCTGCACCAGCAAAGTCACCCCCTCATCGGATACATTATCCCAGGAAGACACTCAGCGCTCTTCTTTGTCCCATCTCGCTCCACAGGGACAGTGGGAACCTAGGCGCAGAATACCCATCAGGGTACCCCCGAATCTTCCAATACCTCCCCAGACAATCCCACTGAGGAGGTTCCTTGGAAGAGGTTATGCAAGAGGTAGCACCTAGACTCCACAGAGGAGTCAGCCACTGAAGACACTGACCTCGATGAAGGTGAGGGTTCTCCACAGTCACCTCCCGAGGATGTTTCCTTTGGGAGATTCTAGAAATGCTCAAGCAGAGGGGTGACTGAAAGTCCAGCAACTCCTCGCCTGAGGAGTCGGTGTACCTGGCTGCCTTCAGTTCCCATCATTCTACCTCTCGGGTGACTCTGCCCACCAATGAGCTTATAGACCTAATTTCACTGTGGACGTGGGACTCAGATTCCATTGAGCCTGATCCCTAGATACCAAATAAGATCATAACTGCTCCTCCGAATAAGGGTTTTTGGACTAACGGGGTTGCAGTACTTGCCATGGTTGTGGCGGCAGCAACCAAGAAAGAACTTTCCAACGAGAGTTCTACTATCCATCCTCCTAATAAAGATTCTAGGGTGATGGATAGATGTGGAAACGTGTCTTCTCGTCATCGACCTTTGCCCTGTATTCGCTGATTTACTTCTCTCATTTCGCCAAGTTAGAAAGGGATCTGATCAAGGAGCTCTTGGATACCATCTTCAAGAAGCAATAGCTGAGGGAGTTAAAGAAAAAGTAGCTTCCCAGTTAGCCACCCTTCATTCATTTGCCATCTTTCCCATGAGGCTTATTGCACACGCTGCCGAAGGAACAAGCAAAGTGGCAGGTTCCAGCATTTCCATGAGGAGGCATGCCTGTATGCACCTTTGTGATTTTGCAGACCCTCTTAAGTCTTCGTTCGTCAATGCTCCATTTGTCGACACATCTCTTTTTGGGACCAAAGTCAAGGGTACACTATCCAGGTGTGAGGAGGATGGTATAACCCTTTCTGCTGTGGCATACATTTTTCAACTCATCAGAGACCTTATCATAGGTTCACAGGTTGGTACTAGGCTATCGGCCCTAGGGCCTATACAAGCCTAGCCATAACAATTCCCTGACTATTTCTTCCCACAATATTTACTTCCCTAATTTCCTTTCCTAAAGGTCAGAGAGGATGTGGGGAAAATGTAGTTCAAAAAAATCTCAAGGGTCTTACCAGAACGCACATGGGGAATTTTCCCCCAGAGGCAGAGGGGAAAACAACAATGGAAGATGTCGCCTTTGGGGCAGAGGAGGTCCACAGAACCAGGGTTCCTGGGAACCATTCTTCAGGAAACCCTTTCAGTGCTCCTGAAAGGAGGCCCGATTGTCCGCCTCCGGAGGCAATTGGGGGTCATCTATCCCTGCGGACAGCCTAGCAAAACATAAGTTCTGATGTATGGGTGCAGAGGATAATATCCAGGGGTTATCAAATTCCCTTCTTCCAACATCCTTTTCCCAGCAAGAAAATCCCAGACGTTCCACCCAGTCAAAAGGATCAAGCAGTTTTGCAATTTCAGAATCTGCTAGAAAAAAGTCATCCAAGAGATCCCCCCAGACCAGAGAGGATTCACAACTTACTCGAGGTTCTTTTGTAGTACAAAAGGAAACGGGACTGGAGAACAATTCTGAATCTCAGCAAATTGAACAAATCAGTCTGTCGCAGCAAGTTCCGAATGGTCACGGAACAGTCCATACTTCCCTTCCTGGAAAAGGACGATTGGATGTGCTGTATAGACCTTCAGGATGTGTACTACCACATAAAAATGGACAGATGCTCTAGAGGTTACCTGTGCTTCCGGCTGGGAATCAGAGTCAGTCATTACCAGTTCAGCGCGCTGCCCTTTGGTTTCACTACCACCCCAGAGTGTTCACCAAATGTATGGCAGTAATTGCAGCTGACCTGAGACGACAAGGATTCCGAGTATTTCCATACTTAGACAACTGGCTTATTTCTGCCACACCTGGCATCTTCTCATATACGCAAGAGACTCTGTTTCTCAACTTTGCTTGGAACTAGGCATAACAATAAATCACCAAAACTCTCATCTGGAACCCACTCAAACGACAGAGTTCATAGGAGCGCTGTTAGACATGAACTTGATGATTGCCAAACTTCCACTTTCTAGAGTACTGACAATCAAGAGACAGACTGCAGGCTTGATCACGAACAAGAGAGTACCTGCCCATTATGTTCTTCAGGCCTTGGGTTCCATGGCTGCAGCAGTTGTGTTAGCTCCACTGGCCAGGTTTCACATGCAATTTTTGCAATGGCAACCAGTTTCCTATCAGATTCTCATAACAGAAACATGCAAAAAAGATGTCTTATGATGGATTCATTTTCATCAGGTGACACAAGGCCGGCCTTTTGTTCCACTTTGGAGTGGGAGGGGCATTATCTGGGGAAGATGGTTCAAGGCACCTGGTCTGCAGACGAGGTCAAGCACCACATAAATATCTTAGAGATGAGGGTGGTGCTCTTAGTGTTGCAGGCATTTCAGTCTGCCCTTCTTCTAGGCATGGTAGCAATTCAGTTCGACAGTATGTCATTGGTATGGTACATAAACAAGCAGGTAGGAACCAGATTAAAACCTCTCTGTCAGGAACTACTCAGAGTATGGCAATGGGTGATCTCATCCATCTGCTTTCTGATAGCAGTGCATATTCCGGAGAAGTCCAACTTCATAGCGGACAAACTGAGCAGAGCTATTCTCACGCCACACGAGTGATCCGTTAATCAGAATGTGGTAGACCACATTTTCTGCACATGGGGCCAGTCTTGCTGCAATCTTTTTTGCCTCTCCCCTCGACAACAAATGCAGCAAGTACTTTGCCCTGATTCCTCCACAGGGGCAAACCCGGAGGGATGCTCTGATACATGATTGGCTCCCCGGACGTCTGTATGCCTTTCCCCCAATTCTGTTGATCCACAAGTTCCTTCAGAAAGCCAAAAGGTTAAAGAGGGCAGTTATCCTCATTGCCCCATAATTGCTTTGACAGATCTGGTTTCCCTTCCTGTGGCCTCGTGTACAGAAGGAACCCTGAATTCTGGGCCCTTCTCCAGACCTGTTGTTATATACGACAGAAATGACTCATCCCAACCTTTACAGTCTCAAGCTGACAGCTTTGTTCCTCCAGTTCCATTGATTACCAGACAGCCTATGCTCTCCTCCCCAGTCCATCATATCTTGATGTCATCCCGTAAGCTGTCAACTCAGAAACTTTATAGGAGTAAATGGAAGAGATTTGTCTTTTGGGCACAGAAACACGACATATATCTCATCACATATTGGACTTCCTACCCCATCTTTTCAATAATGGGGCAGCGGCATCTACCATGAAAGTACAGTTAGCAGCCGTTTCAAATTTCCATATTGGATTTGACAATTCCTCCTTGAACTCCCACAAACTTTGCAAAGCATTCTCAGAAGAGAAGTCTGATGAAGCGTCCGTTGAGATGAGAAATCGCTTACTGATCTTGAATAAATTACTGAATTGTTGTTGCGTTGTGTGCTCTCTCTTTTTTATACAGGGTTTTCTTAGAAGAGACCTTATTGTTAAAACATCCTTACAAGGATCCTTCTCCCCCCTTGGGTTTTAAATCTGGTTTTGCGTCTCATTACTCAGCCTGCCTTCGAACCTGCACCAACTTGTGATGTTAAGTATCTTTCACAGAAAAACACTATTTTTAGTTTCTATCATGTCACCAAGATGGATTTTAGACCTTCAAGCTCTGTCTTCTGAACCTCTGTCCTTATGGAAAATTATATATAGAGTCCCAATGCGTACCAACCCCTCCTTCTTGCCCAGAGTTGTGTCTCAAGCAAATCTTAATCAGGCTGTTCAGTTATCTGTTTTCTTTCCTCATTTTAGTAACAAAGGAGAATATATTCTGCATCTGTTGGATATTCATAGACAGTTAAGTTTCTATTTACATAGAACTAAAGAGTTTCGGAAGACAAAGCAGTTGTTTGTTGCATTCTCAGGACCTAGGAAAGGCCTTCCAGTTACCAAAGTTACTTTATCCAAGTGGTTTTCTAGTTGAATTTCCTTTATTTATTCTTCAAAGGGCATGAAGCCTGACAGTTCCACTCAGGCCCATTCTACCAGGACAATGGCCACATCTGCAGTCTTTCAGTCCAGTGCTTCCTTGGAGGATATTTGTGCAGCAGCCACTTGGACAAACCATCATACCTTTATTACTCATTACAAATTAGTTTGGTCTCAAAGGGAAAGGCTTCCTTTGGCATGATTGTTCTAAAGAATATTCTCCCGTGAGTCCACCCGTGGATAAAGGTAGCTGGGGACTCTGTCCCACATCTGAGGAGAAGACAGAAAATTGACAGTATAGATAAAGAAGTTATGTACTCACCATAACGTTCCATCTGTATTGTCAATTTTTCATCTGTCCTCACAATCCTACCCTCCAGCCCCCATCCTTAAACGACGATGTCTAGGGTTAGATTTAATTCCATTAGCTCCAGAAATTGCTTCACTTAAAGCTCTTTGTGTGTTGAATTATAACCCTTCTCTTCTTACTAATATAGTTATACCAAACAAGATCAGATGTAATGGGGACAGATGCATTGTGGTTAAGAGGGGGGTACCCAAGACCTTTTTGGTTTCCACGAGCTTGCTAATGACCTAGTCAGATCCAAGAACTCTGATCCAAACCCACATATGAGGAGAGATGAAAAATCGATAATACAGATGGTACATTATAGTGAGTACATAACTTCTTTTTTAGTAATAGGTTACACTGTAATCAAGACATGGAGCCAAGCTCTACCACTTGTTTTATAATAGGCTACATTGAATATTTATATTTTGTTGTTCATTTGTTTGCAGTGCTTACTTTCTACTAACTTAAATATATACATTTGCTAGCAGAGACCCCCAGATTTAGCTTAGGTGACCTTGGAATGCAAACCAAAACTGAATACATAATAACAATGGATGTTTTAACTTCTGTAGTAAATTCATTCATAGAAAATAAGATACAGAACATCTCAGTAAAGATAAATAGTTATTCTCCTCTTTTCATTATTTGCCATCTACCACTAATGGTCAGCGACCACTATATCTCTCAGTTATCCAGATTTTCACAGACTGTTCAGTTTTTTTCCTTATATTTTCATGTGTTTCTCATAACATTTGTGATTTTTGGCAAATCACTGAGGACTGAAGTCACTAAATAATGACAGATATTTTGAGAATTTAGATTATTCAGAAAATGCATGCTAACACCTGTTTAGCAGCTTGCAAGGTTTATAATAGTATTTAAAATGTGTCTCTGTTTTTGGACCTTTGTTCCCCAACCATTTTAGGCTTTGTCCAGATTTTTATCACTTAAGAGGTTAAGACAATCACCTGTATGGAACACTGGCAAATATGCTTGATTGCAACTTATCTGTTGAAGCTGCATTTACCCTATGCATCTAGTGGTAACATCAAGTATCATTTCAAAATTTTGTTGAAATGTTTTAATCTCTGTCTTCACAAAAACACACAGTTTTTGCAATTTATACCATTAACTACATTTTAACAAACTTACATGCTAAGTTAAATCTATTTAAATAATGGCAATATTCTTAAAAAAATGCTACAATATGTGGTATAGAAAGCCTTAATAAGTAAGAAGTGTTTTACTGCAAACTTAGTTTTATCATTGTTGTCTACAAGTCAGAGTTCAATAGTTACTTAAACATTTCATTGGCAAAGAGAATTCCACAAAAAGTGTGAAATGATATGAAAATGTGTCCATTCACTTTGATGAGGCAGTGAAGACAGAGTTCTCTCAGTATGACTGAGAATAATAATTTAATAATAATTTAATAATTGAATAATAATTTCCTTATTATCAAGTTCTCCCTGAAAGGATTACATTTTCAGTGTATGAGTAGTTGTACAGAAGGCTTTATTGGTGGGGCCTGATTCCAACTTCCTAAATGATTTTAGTCTCATTTGAGAATTAAGGTCAGAGTGAAAAGTTAGAAGAGAGATTAGTGTGATCTTTTTATATTGCTTAATTCTTGTTGTCCTATATTTAGAACAAAGCTGGTTGATTTTTATAAAAGGAAAAATTATGAATTTGGACCCTTTTGAGGAATGTGTTACGGATAATGATTGTGTTTTGTTGCATGGGTACTTGGTGGTTGTTTCAAAAATAGATAATCATCATGGTAGCAGACTGCTGTAGCATCACAATGTAATATAATTGCACCAGACATTTGCTGAATATTATAGGTACGTATAACTTTTATTACTTCTGAGAGATTTTTCTTTGAACTATGATGAATTACTCATTTACAGATATTGTATTTTGCATGCACATTGAGGAAGAAGTACGAAGAACATGTTTAGTGTACTTTTGTTTCATTTTTCCTTAAGTGATGTAATGTTGTACAGCACTGGAATTTATTTGTGTAAATTCAAAGTTTCCTACTCTGTCTGTGGTTTGGGATAGACAGGTATTTCCATGTTTGAGCAGGAGTTTCCAACTTTTGAGCATATTTGTACAGATTAGTTGAGTATTTGCTTGTTTGAGTAAGTATACATATGTGTGTGTGGTCTGAGTTTAGTCCTGTCTTGTTTGTGGGTAGTGGTCAGGAATATGTGTTACTAGCTGCAGCTTCCTTAGAAGATTCATAGCATATTAACTCCCCAGTGGGACACTTAAAAGACCTCTGGCACAATGTAAAATCTTTGCTTTATATTTGTCCGCATTAATCGAGATGTTCTTCGTGTTTCACTGTTGCAGTCATTACAATTGGGTTATCCTGCTGGCAGGCTACCCTCAGTCGGCCTGAATTCCAAAGTCAAGGTCCGACGTCTGTTGCTGTCGCCTCTTCCCCGACATCAGTGCGCCAGAGGTCTAAAAGATGCAGCCAACGCCATTTTTTTCAGTCTTTCTTGCAGCGCGGTGCCCGAAGCAAAAGCAGTTCGCAAGTGCTGGTCGGCCGACTCCTGAGATTTTTGTGTTCGAATTTCAGTTCCGAAGTCTTCACTAAAAGCTAAGTACCCCGTTGGGGAAACTTTTTTCTTGCTCCAGACCGATGTCCGAAAAAGTTAATAATTGTATTTCTTGTGGGAAGCAAATACCTCATAAGGACTTTCACTCTTACTGTATTCCTTGCCTAGACCCTGACCACGACGTTGCTAGTTGTTAGTTTTGTGCTAGATTTAACCAACGCACTATTAAGTGTCAGTACGATTTTGCATTTCACTATTTTGGCAGAAGATTTAACTATACAGTGTCGTAGGATAGCCATCCGACTACCAGAATTCACAAGAAACGCAAAGAAAAGGACAGGCATCCGAGGTCCAAAACCGACGACGAGGCTTCTTCTAAGCCAGTCGCCGGTTCTCAGTGAGGTGCCTTCGCAGCCCCTGAAGACCGCTACTTTAGACTCGCAGGCCGCTACCGACACCCATGTGGAGTCGACCAGGCCGCTGGAAACTCAAGGTATTGGACCTTCGGAAACTATTCCCTCAGATGGGTCCGGAGCCGCTGAGCAGGCATCGGCTTCTGAGGGTGTTTTCAGACCTACTCAATTATATGTTAAAACGACTTCAGTTTCAAAGGCAAAGACTAAAGTACCTTTAAATACAAAGAAACCAGTACAACAGCCTCATGGACAGGCCTCCATGCCTAAAAAACAGATGCTCAAAATGGCCGAAGACCTAATTACTTTGATCAGGGGTTCCCATCCCCCCCTGATAAGAGGCCTAAGCAAGAGAGAGAATATGAATCTTCAGATCAGGTTTCCATTTCATCTGATTCCTCTTCTGATCAAGAATACTCTCTTCCTCCCTATGAGGATTCTGATGCTGAAGAATCTATCCCTTCAGCCTCTCCTCCTGAGGATTATTCTTTTGGGGAAACTTTACATACCATGAGGGAGCATTTCCACTGGGAGAGCCAAGATTATTCAGAATCCCGGAAAAGGCTCAGAGACTTCCTTTTACTACCACAACACAGGCCCCTAGCTATTCCACCTGTGTTAGACATTGTAGATGATGTATTTTCAGAGTCCAGTCTGACCCCTGACTCCTTACCTCCAGCTCCTTTTAAACCGGACAGGTACTACAGGGTTCCTGACTCTCATAAATTCCTTTTCAAAAACCCTGCTGCTGACCCAGAAACTCTCTCAGGGTCCCAAAGGGGTCAAGGCTTCCACTGCAAAAAACCCTACTCCCTCTGACAGGGATTCTAGGGCACTGGACAGATGGGGAAAAAGATTTACACTTCTGCTACCTTGGCTATAAGGGCTTTAAATTGTCAGTTTCATATGCTCAAATATCAGCAGTATATTATGTCACTGCTTAAACAGAAAATGTTGATAAATTCTGAATGTGTAGAAAACAAAGAAATGCAGGATTTATTGCATGCAGCTGAACAAGTTGGAAAGCATACTTTGCAATGTGGTTTTGATTCTCTGGAGGCCTCCTGCAGGGCCGCAGTTACGGGTTCTGTCATTAGGAGGCATGCTTGGTTAAAGGAACAAAATCTACCTGATCATGTTAAAGCAAAATTATTAGATGCTCCATTACAGCATGATGCTTTGTTTGGTGTTAAAGCAGAAGACGTATTAAAGAAAGTGGAGGACAAAGCTAAATCTATGCAAACAGTCAAGGATTTCTTACAGGTACAACCACCAAGATTTAGCAGACACTGGCCTACAAAGAATTGGTCCTTTCCAGTGTCAGACAGGCCACAAAGGGGCAGATATAGATGCCCTAGAGGCAGAGCCCAGCCCCAAGGTTCGTACAGGTCTAAACAATGGGGTGCTTCTACCTCCAAAACTGGAGAAGACAAATCACAGCCATACAGGAAACAGTCCCAATGACTTCCCCCAGCCTGCGCCATGCACTTATCTTCTGGCAGCACCTTTAGGGGGAAAACTAGCACTTTTTTTCTCAAAATTGGCACATAATAACCCAGGACAATGGGTATTAAACATAGTGTCACAAGGCTACAAGTTTCACTTCCATACCCTGCCAAGGGCAAACGGTTGGCCAGACCTGCCAAAACATCAGTGGGCAGAGGCACAAAAAAAAGTCTCATCCCTCATGGACATGAGGACCATTCAACAAGTACCAGAGTAAAAGCAGGGACAAGGATTCTGTTCAAGACTGTTCTTGGTACCCAGAAAGGACAAAGCTTAGAGACCAATACTGGACCTATCTATTCTGAACACATATCTGGATATTCCAAAATTCAAAATGTTGACTCTACAGCAACTTCTGCCCATGTTGGGCAAGAAGGCTTGGCATGTGATTTAGATCTAAAAGAGGCATACCTGCCTGTCCCAATCAGACAAACATGCAGAAAATACCTCAGATTCAAAGCTGGCTCAATGCACTACCAATTCTCTGCACTGCCCTTTGGCTTATCTACTGCGCCCAGGGTCTTCACAAAGGCCTGGCACCAGTAATTGCATACTGCAGACAAAGAGGAATAGAAATATATCTTTACTTGGATGACTGCCTCATTCAAGCAGAGAACAAGGACATTCTACTACAGCATCTGGCGTTTGTAAAGAGATTACTACCATGCCTAGGGTACACAGTCAACGAATAGAAATCAAAACTAGTACCCTCTCAAGAGATAATATTCCTGGGTGCAAGCTTAAATACAACTGCCCAGATGGCTTATCTCACACCAGACAAACAAAGGCAACTGACTACCTATTTCAAACTGTTGACAACAAAGGCCCAGTTATCTGCAAGAAAAATTCTGCAGGCTTTGGGCTTCATGGCATCCTGCATTCTACTAATTCCATATGCAAGACTGCATATGAGGAAACTTCAGTGGTACCTAAAAAGTGTTTGGACTCAACATTGCCACAGCCTGGAAACAATAGTTACTCTCATTCCCTGCCTGCAACAGGAGTTTCGATGGTAGGTGAAGTCCTGTCACCAGCCATTCACTCTACCCCCAGCCACACAGACTTTAACAACGGATGCATCGGATTATGCCTGGGGAGCCCACATGGCAGGAAGATGTATTCAAGGCACATGGTCCGCAAACCAAATGCATCTACATATCAATCAAAAAGAGATGCTAGCTGTTCAAAATGCCCTGACAGCCTTCAAGGACCTACTTCATCTGGGACAACTACTGATAAAGACAGACAGACAATACCATGGTCATGTGGTATATAAACAAGCAGGGAGGCACTCATTCGTACCCCCTTTGCAGACTAGCCATGGCTTTGTGGGACACAGCATTGACTTACCAAGTATATCTGCAGGCACAATTCCTGCCAGGAAAGATAAATACTCTGGCAGATGAACTAAGCAGAAACCTCATGGATCCCCACGAGTGGAAATTGGATCCACAAGTCTTCAGCATGGTAACAAGGAAATGGAGATGCCCGGACATAGATCTATTTGCCTCACCTCATAACTGCCAACTGAAGAGATTCTGCACAAGGACTTATCACAGACAAGCATGGAAAGTGGTTGCCCTATCTTTCAGCTGGAAAAACTTAACAGTATATGCCTTTCCTCCTCTGCCTCTCCTCCCCAAGGTACTCCTAAAGGTCAGACAGGAGAAGCCAAAAATGATACTGATTGCCCCAGACTGGCCATGCCAGTACTGGTATCCAATCCTAAAGAACTTGTCTCAATGCCCTGCCTGGACCTTACCTCAAGTGCCTCATCTACTGTCCCAGCAGAAAAATCAGATCCTGTACAGCCAACTCAAGACCTTAAATCTGGCAGCATGGTGGATAATGTAGTCATACAAAACACACCTCTCACTAAAGCGGTGATGGATGTCATTTTGGAGGCCAGGAGGCCTACTACTAGAAAATCCTATGCTGCAAAATGGAAGAGATTCTGTGCTTGGAACCAGGCACAAGGAATTGACACAGCTGTACCAAATATTCCTCAGATTTTGCAATACTTGACTGAGATGCTGGACAAAGGCCTATCCTTTTCATCTATAAAAATTCATTTCGGCTCATTACAATACAGAGCCACCAATCTTTTCTCATCCTTTATTAAGGCAGTACCTCAGAGGGGCCAAAAATTTAAGGCCTCCAAGGAGATCCCCAATACCTGCATGGGACCTCAATTATGTCTTGGAAAATCTCACCCTGCCTCCTTTTGAGCCAGCCGCTACAGCTGATGTAAAGTGTTTTTCTTGGAAAACAGCTCTGCTCGTAGCAATAACTTCTGCAAGACGAGTCTCAGAGCTACAGGCACTCATGGCTGTGGAACCTTTTATCATTTTTTATCCAGACAGGGTTTCTCTGAGGACAAACCCGACATTTATGCCTAAGGTAGTGTCCAGTGTGGCCCTTAACCAAACTATTCATCTGCCCACCTTTTATCCAAACCCACAGGATAAGGGAGAGAGAATTCTGCATTCTTTGGATATACACAGACAGCTACACTTCTATTTGAACAGAACCAAAGCTTTCAGAAGGACAGAGCAATTACTAGTGGCATATGCTGCAGGATCACAAGGAAAGGCTATCTCAAAGCAGACTATTTCAAAGAGGATAGGCCACTGCATTCGTTTCTGCTATTCACAACATGGCAAGCCAGTACCTAAGGGCATTAGGCCACATTCAACCAGAGCAGCAGCCACTTCAGCAGCCTTCCTCAGGGGAGTACCAACCAAAGGCATTTTAGAGGCTGCTACTTGGAGTTCAGTGCACACCTTTAAAAAGCACTATCACTTACCACTCTACTCTAAATCCAGGGCAGGCTTTGCCACTGCAGTTCTGCAGGGCCTAATAGCAGCTCCTAATGCTCTTTAGCTCCAGCCTCCCAACCTTAGCTTTGGGATTCAACCCAATTGTAATGACTGCAACAGTGAAACACGAAGAACATAGTACAGTTGTGTACACTTACATAAATGTAGATGTTCGAGTGTATTCACTGTTGCAGTCCAGGTTACCCACCCACCATCCGCCATTTCTTTGCTGGAACTTATCTGTACTTCTCTATTCTATACAACCTATGTGGTGTATTTGCTTGTAGATGAAGGCAAAATATATACTTTGGTGCATGCATGTTGTATTGACATATTTTTAGCATACCCTTTTGGGGGCACCTCACATCTGGGGCAAGAAAAACTGAAGAAAATGGCATCAGCAGCATCTTTTATACCCCTGGCGCACTGACGTCAGGGAAGAGATGAGAGCAACCAACGCTGGACCTAGACTTTGGAATTCAGGCCGACTGAGGGTAGCCTGCCAGCAGGATAACCCAATTGTAATGACTGCAACAGTGAATACACTTGAACATCTACATTTATGGTAAGTGTACACACCTGTACTTTGTAGCATGGTGAATATTGATGAGAGAACTTGGATTTCTCTCGCACTTTGTTTACATAATAAAGGACAAGCTGGAGTCAGAGACAATTAGCAGAAGACTGAGATGTAGCATTTTCCTTATGCTTCTGCAGTTTGTATATAAAACTTCAAATGAATGCCATTAATGTATATAAACACTCTGGCTACAGCTTTTAATGATGCAATTATAACTTTGCTACCTCATTCTTTATTGTCATGCCATCTTGTATCCATTTCCCCAGTGTTTATGGCTTCCTTTTATTCTCTACTATAACATTATCTGTAGAATGTGTACATTTTGAAGTGTGGGGGACAAACCTTTGGAGATCTAAGTAATGTGTATGTGAAATGCCAGCCTCATCTGTCGTATAGTTTTGCGTATCTACTGACAAATATGTTGTCTACTATTATAGGACAGCACCATTGCTAATCAATATTATCACAAGCACACAATGTTTAAAACATGAAGTATTTGCTTATTTTTAAGCAGCAATATTTTGTTATCTGGCCTCACCAGTTCACGTACATATGTATTTGTGAAGAGCTGTAAGTAAGATATGTGTGCTGGTAATTGGACAAGGACAGGTAACTATGCTCTTGTGTAACTTTGGAGGGGTGTGGCATGAGGTGAACTTTGATTACCTTATTTTTACTTGACTGAGTGGTATCAGTTTTACTATTTTGATTTTCTTGCACTATTAGAATAAATGCCCTTACACTTCTACCTGTTTCCCCAGCATTTCATATATATATATATATATATATATATATATATATATATATATATATATATATATATATGTATATAAAACTGATTTTAGGCTACCTTAATTGTGATTTCTGATGCAGACTTGTGTACCATATTTCTTCCTTAGTCAGAGTTATACATTACTTGATCCTGATATTAAAATGAGTTCTCCAGAAGTCCACTTATTAACAGTATAGGACTAAGATGGTGATTGCAAACCTTCTGTACACATCTTTCTTTTTCTCTGCTCTCATTAGGGGTCACCACAGCAGATCATCTGTTTCCATTTCTTCCTGTCCTCTGCATCTTGCTCTGTCACATCAACCACCTGCATGTCCTCTTTCACTACATCCATAAACCTTACCTTAGGGGTTCCTCTTACCCGACAGCTCCATCCTTAGCATCCTTCTCCCTATATACCCAGCATCCCTCCTCACCACATGTCCAAACCAACGCAGTCTGTCCTGTCTGGCTTTGTTTCCAAACCATCCAACCTGAGCTGACCCTCTAATACACTAATTTCTAATCCTGTCCATCCTCATCACACCCAATGCAAATCTTAACATGTTTAACTCTGCCACCTCCACCTCTGGCTCCTGTCTTTTCATCAGTGCCACTGTCTCCAACACATATACCATAGCTGGTCTCACTACCGTCTTGTAGACCTTCCCTTACACACTTACTGGTACCTGTATGTCACAAATCACTCCTGATACTCTTCTCTGCCCACTTCATCCTGCCTGCACTCTCTTCTTCATGTCTCTTCCACACTCACCATTACTCTGAACTATTGATCCCAAATATTTAAACTCATCCACCTTCGCTAACCCTACTCCCTGCATCCTCACCATTCCCGTCCTCTCTCTCATTCACACACATATATTCTGTAGACATGGTTAACAAAAATCACATTTTCTCCTGGAAAATTTTGCCTCAGATATTTCATTATTCTGCTAACTTTCTATGTTTCTTTATCACAGTTCTTGCTTACTTGTCTGTGTAATATCAGACAAGTATTATCCCAAGTCAGTTTTATTTGTTACTGTTTAGCAACCTACAGTTATGTGTGAATTTCTTGTAATTTTACTTTGCAGATAACATTATGTTGCTTCTCCCACAAAAAAAATAATAATTTACAGGGATACTTTCAGGTTTAATTTTTTTGTTTCTTTTTTATTGTTTTTCCCCTGCTGCTAGCCAACCATCATCCCTCCCCACCACTGACCAACTAGCTACTCATTCCCTTGCCCCAGGGCGACAGCCAGCAAAGAAGGACTGTCATTTAGGTAGCCATCAGGGACTTTTCTTGTAAACCCTAACAATCCTGCCCTTGACAGCTTATGTGCATGCTCACGTATGACGGCACTGCAATGAACTTCCTGGTATATGTGGATGCTTCCATGCATGCTGTCCTCAGAATGCAGTGTCCCCTCAGAAGGTTATTGATGATGCAGCTTGGCAGGAGTTGAGCACGTGCCCATGGATGACTTATTACGTACCTCTCTGCAGTCTTCAGTGAGATTCTGCATGGAAGATTTCCACCCTTCCCCATGATGAGATGGATGCATGTCAGTGGCACTCACTTCCCTCAGACTCCTTCTTGCCATGAGCACCTCTTTGGGTCATTTGAATCAGAATTGTAGAATCATAGAAAATACAAGGCAAATGAGCCATGTGGGCATTTACTCTTTACCAGTACCCACCCTTAGACCTTACCTCCTTTTTCAAAGAAAATTAAGCCAGTCAAGTTGTGAGTAAAATTGTGAATACCCATCCGGTTGTCTAACTCCTTTTTAAAGAAATGTACAGTTTCACATTGATTGATCTGAATAGTCATTGCATGAGGGGTCTCTCTCTCCACCATTTGTTTATTTGCCAAAATAGGTTCAGATCCCTAGTCCCACTGGTGTTAGCTGGATGGTTTGATTTGCATACATATATGAGGTCATTGACTGCCATATCCCTAACAGTTTGAAAATCAAGGCACACATCACCCTTTTAGAGCCTACAGAACACTAAATACAGGGAGAGAGTCTCCAGCCTCTCCTGATATTTCTGTTCTTTTAGATCCATGATTTTTTTTGTTGTTAAAAACCTGTGAGGTCTCGCCAACTACTTGATATGTCTACTAATAAGTATCCCCAAGGGGACTTTGCATTCTATGATAGGTTTTGTCATTGCGGAATATACAGGAGTAAGGACTTACTTGGATCTTGAGGAGATACCCTTTATAACCAACTATGCCAGATAGAGTGAATGTCCTAGCCACTGTTGTTACCTGATGAAAGGAGAGGGATTTATCTAATCATGATCCAAGGTTTCTCACAATATGTTCATTTTGGAAAAGGGTGATGTCCTTCTGTTCCCCTGTTGCAGTACTCTGCATATGGGTTTATCTCTTCAGTCTCGCGTACATATGGCCAGTATTCAAAAGCTTTCAGTTCCTCTATGGTGCATCAGACGTCAGGCAAGGCGGAGGAATGTGGGCCATAAAAGTGATGGCACGCACCAGCCCTCAGATCTTTTCAGCCGCTATTCGTACGCCAGGTGTTCCTGCTACCGCTGATGTTGCGATCGTTTAGAGATAAGTACCCTATTGGGGAACCTTTATTCAGTCCTTCCTTATTGCAACATTGCTTGTTAATGTCATCCAGAAAGGGAAGGTGTCAGTGTGGATGCCAGATCCCTCATAAGGACACCCACGACAAGTGATTGTTCTGTTTAGGTAGAGCTCATGACTATAAGGCCTGCCCATTTTGCCAGACATTCATGCCGAAAACCTTGCATAGCCAGTTGTACACGTTAAATTTGTATCTTGAGAACCAACACCTGAAGCTTCTTACGCTTAGAATTGAAGGTCCTGCCGATGTCCCCTCAGAACCGCCTACAAAGAAGGCCAAAACTTTACGGCCTTCGACTTCTGCTGAGTCTCATCTGCCCGACTCCCAGCCTGGGGCCGACATAGGCCTGGTTTCAGGACTGGGTTCTGGATCCACTTCTGCAGAGGTCGCAGGTACTTCTAAGGATGGCGCACCATCCACAGACGAGAGCACGCCTGCCGAGTCTATACCGATGCCGCTAACCGACGCTAGGGGGGAACCATCGGAGACCTCTGCTCCTTTACAGTCCCTGGTTTCTAGGAAACAGGCCACCACTCCTTTAAAAAGAAGAGAGAAGAGAAAACATATTACTCCTTCTGAAAGCATGCCTGAATGGCAGGCCTTCAGTCAGGGCCTCTTTAGCGCCTTTATGGCATTGAGGCCTACATCTTCTTCCACCTCCACCCTCTCCTCCTCTTCTAAGCCCTAGGCCCATGCATGCAGACTGACCACCTAGGGATGAGGAGGTCCTTTCAGACTCCTCTGAAGAATCTCTCTCCTACAGTTTACAACTTTCATCTCCTTTGGGATACGGATCCGCTGAGGAAGAGTCCCTGGACCCTGATTCCCCAGTGGAAGATTTAACATTTAGTGAGACCATTGGCAGGATGAAGGAACGTTTCAAATGGGATTCCTCAGAAATGTCTGAGGTACAGAAGAGGTATTACAACCTCATTCAAATGGAAACACCTAGCCCATCTGCTGTTCCTCCCATCCTCCCAGCCTTCCTAGATGCCTTTTCTTTGGCATCCACTAATCCTGACTCTCAGCTTCCTGCTCCATGCAGACCAGATAGGCTGTACGAAGTACCTGACACTGCTAAGCACCTGATAAAGTGCCCCCCCCAGCTGACCCAGCCACTATCTCTATGGCCACTGCCAAAGCCACTAAATTATTACCTACAACTACTATTCTCCCTGAAAAGGACAGCAAGACCATGGAGAGAATAGGGAAAAAGATTTATACTTCTGCTACCTTGGCCTTTAGAGCCATTAACTATCAGACCCATATGGCTAAGTATAACCTATCTCTCTTACAATCTGCCACCAAACATTTGACAGATATTCCAGATTCCCCTGCCAAAACAGCCCTGTCCTCCCTCCTGGCTCTTACATCTTAAGCCACCAGACAGTCCATTAGGTGCAGCTATGATGCTGCTGAATCCTCTGCTAGGTCAGCAGCATCAACATCTGCCCTACACAGATATTCTGGCTGCGCCTACAACCCCTGCCAAATGATTTTAGGGCCAAGCTCATGGATGCACCCCTGGATAATGCTGCACTTTTTGGATCTAAAGTAGCAGACCTCTTTAAATCACTGCAACAAAAGGACAAAGAGATGCAGGACCTCAAACATCTCCTGATCTCACCAATTCCTAAGTTCCACCGGAACTATCCTTCCAAAACACAGTTTATCAGGAAACAATCCCGGCCTAACCCCAGTGCCAGACCTCATAAACACAACAGGAAACAACCTCCTGTGCCTAGAGCACCTTCTGCATCTAGCCAGAGGTCTTCCTTTCAGGACAGTGCAGGTAGCATTTGACTACCTGCCACCTCTCCCTCAACCTCCCCCTCCTACCGTGCCCCTGTCTACCCGTCTCTCTCATTGTCTCCCTCTGTGGACCCAGATCACCAAAGACAAATGGATCCTGTCTTTCCTCAAAGAGGGCTACTACATGACTTGGCTCTCTCCTCCCATATGGAAGGGCATTCCCTGTCCCCCTTCACAACAACTGCCCCCTTACAACCAGTACTGCAGACATTAGTAGACCAGGGCACTATACAGTAAGTTCCCCCCTCTGCAAAAGGAAAAGGTTTTTATTCAAGGCTCTTCTTGATCTCCAAAAAAGACGGACCATGGAGACCCATCCTGGACCTTTCCTACCTCAATCTCTTCCTAAAGGTACCCACCTTCATAATGCTCACCCTTCCTACCCTTTTTCACCTGATTACTCCTCAGGGATTCATGGCTACTCTAGACATAAAAGATGCCTACCTCCATATCCCTGTCTAACCCTCCCATAGGAAATACTTAAGATTCTTGGTGGGCTTCTCTCATTGGCAATTTTCTGCCTTGCCTTTTGGTCTTTCCACTGCTCCCAGAGTCTTTACCAAATGTTTGGCTCCAGTGGTAGCCTACGCCAGGACAAAGGGGATACAGATATTCCACTACCTGGATGACATGCTCATCCAGACCCCCAACCAAAAAATACTACAAGATTACCTCCACCTGGTGATCTCCTTATTGCAATCCCTGGGATTCCAGATAAATCTGCCAAAATCCCACCTCCAAGCAACTCGGGTCATTGTCTTCCTGGGGTGCAGAATAAGAGCAGACGACCTGGAGGCTTTCCTGCCATCCCCAAAGGTGAGCTTCTAGTCAGACCACCTCCTCCAGGTGCTCCAATCGACCCAGTTAACTGCAAGACAGTACCTGAAGCTATTGGTTTACATGGCAGCCACAATAACCATTCTACCTTTAGCAAGGCTCCACATTAGGAAACTGCAGTGGTACCTTCACTAAATCTGGAAACAACACAATCAGCCCTTGGAGCACTCTGTACCACTTCTTCCCTGCTTACAAAAGAAGGTACTTTGGTGGTGGGACCAGGTACAGAGGAACCAAGGACTCCCACTATAACCATCACAACCCACCCAGGTCATGCACACAGATGCCTCGGACCTGGGCTGGGGAGCTACTCTAGGACTAAGACAGGTTCAAGGCTTGTGGCCGGATCACCTAAAATCAGAACACATCAATGCCAGAGAAATGAGGGCAATCCTGCTAGCCCAACAGGCATTCCAACCTTTCCTCCTACAGGGGACTCTTCTGATATACACAGACACCACAACCGTACTGTGGTATATCAACAAGCAAGGGCGGACCAGGTCCTACCTGCTATGCGGGCTAGCTCTCTTGGTTTGTGAGCTGGCTACCTCACAGAGAATCTCCCTACGAGCAACCTACATCCCCTCCCTTCACAACAGACAGGCAGATTTGTTGAGCAGAAGCAGCACAAACAACCACAAATGGATGCTGCACAGAGAGGTCTTCTTGGATCTGGTCCACAAGTGAGGTATACCTCAAATAGACCTAGTCACCTCCTTCCTCAACAGGCAACTTCCTGGGTTTTGCACCAGGACACCAGAACCACAGGCACTGGTAACAGATGCCTTCTCAATATCCTGGAAGGGGAAATATCTGTATGCATTCCCCCCTTCCCTCTCATTCAGAAAACCCTGCTGAAAGTACAGCAGGACAATCCAGAAATCTTGTTGATGACTACTTACTGGCCCAGACAGCACTGGCTCCCCTTACTTCTTCACCTGTCCAAGGGCAATCACTACAAGTTACCCCCCAGAGTGGACCTCCTCACACAAAACAAGGGATCATTAATCCATCCACAGCGGCAGATGCTCCACCTAACTCTGTGGCTGATAGGGTTCTGATTCCATATAGACACCTTCACAATGAGGACATGCTCAATGTCCTGCAGGAGGCCAGGGAAAACTAATACCAGGAAATCGTATCTCTCCAAGGGGAAACGATTCACCATTTGGTGTCACAAAAACCAGCTGGATCCACATCTTAGTGAACCTCCCCTTGTGCTGTCCTATTTGTGTGAGCTACTGAAGTCAGGACTGGCTTACTCATACATTAAAGCCCATCTGTCTGCTATTTCTGCCTGCTTACCTCTAGACCACCCCCCCCTTGCTTCCCAACTACCTTTCAAACTTTTCCTTAAAGGAGTTCGACACCTTAGGCCTCCAAGGAGGCCCATTCCCCCTCCTTGGGACCTCAACTATGTGTTAGAGAAGCTTATACTACCTCCCATTGAGCCAGCTAATAAAGCCTCCTTAAAGCACTGCACCTGGAAAACCATCCTGCTGGTGGCTCTTACCTCAGTCAGGAGATTATCCGAACTACAAGCCCTTATGGTTACACTACCCTTTCTAGTTTTCCACAAAGACAGGGTTAACTGTAGGACAAATCTGTCCTTCATGCCCAAAGTAGTCAACGACAGATCCCTAAATCAGGCCATTCAGCTACCTGTTTTCTTCTCTAATCCGCAGAGAGACAGTGATGCATTCCTTGGATGTGCATAGACAGATATTATTGTGCAACACCAAGGCTATCAGACAGACAGACCAGCCAGCTATTCGTATCCTTTTATCCCAGACCACTGGGTAAGGCAGTTACCAAGCAGACTATTTCTACTTGGATATCAAAAGACATTATCTTTTGCTACCACTTTCATGACAAGACCCTGCAAGGGGCAGTAAAAGCCCATTCTGCTAGAGCAATGGCATCTTCAGAAGCCTTCTTCAAGGGTTTGGATACCCCTTCTATTCTGAAAGCTGCTACTTGGACATCAGGCCACACCTTCACCAAACACTACAAGCTTGACTTCATCTGCAGGTCCAGGGCAGGTTTTGCCAGGGCTATCCTGCATGGATTCCTGGAATCTGCTTCTAGACCACCACCCCAACCTCAGTGAGCTTTAGCACTTACCCATATGCAGAATACTGCAACATGGGAATAGAAGGACATAGAAAAGTTGTGTAAAGTCTTACCATAACCATAGCTGTCCTTCTCTTCCATGTTGCAGTATCCCTTCCCACCCACTTTGCCCTGTCATCTGTTACATTTCTTCCCTTTCCTAGGTGACAGTGATATAGCATTGCCCTTATAGGACTGGCTCCGAACGGGGCTACTCTTCTGAGGGCTGGTGCGTGCCGACGTCACTTTTATGGCCCGTGTTCCTCCACCCTTCCCTGACGTCTGACGCACCATAGAGGGACTGAAAGCTTTTGAATACTGGCCGTACATACACGAGACTGAAGGGATAAACCCATATGCAGAATACTGCAACGTGGAAGAGAAGGAAATCTATGGTTATGGTAAGACTTTACATAACTTTTATTTTTCTGTTGAGGGATTGCTTTCCATGTGTGACAATACTATATTTTTATAGCATTTAGTTTTAGCCTGTTCTATGCACATCAGCTATTAACATATGTAAGTTCAAGTTACATGCTTTGCATATCAAATAGAGCCCTTAGGATGACACACAGTTTATAATCATTATCATATTTGGTTAACTAGAGAGTCCCGTATATGATTTGGAGATCAGAGAAGTATACGCTGAATAGCAGAGTTCCTGACATAGATCCCTAAGGGACTCAACTAATTACTTCTCTGAGGAAGCACCTGCAGCAGTTGTTAAGAAGGGGATACCACTTGCCAGCAAGTATACATAGTAGCAATGACCGCCCTTTCCTTCTGACTAAAATAACAGATGATCTGAAGTAGTTTACTTCATTTGGTCTTCAACCTGTGGGTCTCAGATCCACATCGGATCCGACACGGCCGCATTTTCCAGCTATGGATCCGAGCTCCAGACACCTCCCCTTACCCATAATGCCCCCTTGTCTCCCTTCTCCCCCAGATCTCGTTTGCCGCCGTCATGGTTACAAGCGTGAATTCCAAGCTCCAGCTAGTAGCTCATGTAAGTGAACAAAACTTTAGACTTTCTATCTTATTTCTTCCTATTTTCTTCCTTATATCTTTCCTCCTCGCGTCTGCATCGGACAAACAAAAAAGCTTTCACCTTCCTAGGGAGCACATGTGTGTGTGTGTGTTTGGGCCTGATACGGGGATGCCAGAAGCCCCTAAGGCAGGCTTTAGAAAATGCACAGACTGTGGCCGTAAGCTATCTCCGGCGGATGGCCACACTCTGTGTGTAGTTTGCCTAAGTGCAGACCACCTTAAGTACCCCTATCCTGTTTGATCTGGCTTCAATCCCAGGGCACTTAAAGGACAGGTGGGACAAACTTTTCCTAAAGGGTTTGCTCCCCTCTTCAGGGACTATAGTCCCTTCTTCCCCACGAGGGTAGCAGCGGCTACTGCATCTCCTTCCTCTTCCCCGGCCTCAGGAATTCAAACTCCTGCCAAAAGGTCCGGGGAAGGGGACAAGTCTAAGAAAGACTGGTCTTGCAAGCCATCCCCAGACCATTCTTCGCAGGCAGGTCCGCCACCCAAAGTCAGGCCTCCAACTACACCTGGGTCTACTCGGTTGCACTCACCCAAGTTCTCCTCCAAGCCCAGGGAAACTTGTAGCCAGTCCCCAGCTAGATCTTCTCCCCACCAGCACTCCCGACCAGTTTCGGAGGTGTCCTCCCGCTCCACTCAGAGTCTCAGTAAAGCGGAAATGGACAAGATGATGCGGAGATTTATCTGCACTCAGATCCAGATGGGGGTCTTGCCAGCACCCTCTCCTTCCGGAGGGGGCTCCTTGCAACCTTTTGTCCGACCAATAACTCCTTGTCTGATCCGACTGTCAGTTTCGGAGTTTTTGGATCCGAAGACCTTCGGGGTCGATGGGTCAGCGCTGACAGTACCATGTACCTTGATGTCGGCTGTTGCCTTGAGCTTATCGGATCAGACAGGATCAGATCCGAGCTGTTGGAACCATAGCCTCAGGGTCGGATCCGAGGGGGTGCTCTCTGCTCTGAGCACTTCGGAGCGGAGCATTCCATTTGGCATCTCGGCTCCTGGAGGCTTAGCTCTGACTCCCCTGTCGGGTCGTAGGGGAACGGGTCCCGCCAGTACATCCCAAGAGGTTCATTCCCCCCTCACCATTTGACATGATGGAAACGGTTCTCGCGGTGTCAAGGCCTCGGACTCTGTCCAGGCCCTCTTGGCTCTGAGTGCAGTTCCGACTGTTTTGCCATCTTAGGGACAGCCCGTGGTCGCTATACCCCAAGAAGTTCCGGAGCTGGAACAAAGTGAGATTTTTGAGTCCTCCTCAGAGAGTCCACCTGATGAGGTACCTAGCAAATGTACGTGTAAGAGGAGGCACTAGGACTCTCCTCCAGAGTCCCTCACAGAAGACTTGGATGAAGGGAAAGGTTCTCCAAGGTTACCCCCCGAGGATGTCTCTTTTGGCGACATCATGGAGCTCCTCCACCGGGGGGTGGGGGGTGGCCAGCCCCAAAATCGACCTCAGATGAGTCCATGTTCCTGGAGGCATTTGGGTCGGGCCCATCCACCTCTTGGGTGTCCCCTCCTGCTGATCCACTTGTGGATCTGATAACATCTAGGGCATGGAAGAAGCCAGACACCGTAGAGCCCATTCCCAAGCACCCCGACAAAAGTGTTGACCCTTCCCTGTCGGACAGGATGGATAGGAACAAGGGGTCCCCGGTAGATGCGATGATGGTGGAGGCCCCCACTAAGATGGAGCTCACTCAGAAGAGCTCCACAGTTCATTCCCCTGATCGAGAATCAAGAGAGATGGACCGTTTTGGGAAGCGAGTATATCCCTCAGCGACCTTCTCGGTGAGGGCGCTGAACTGTTTGTCACACGTCATTCGACTCCAGAGAGATCTTGTGAAGAAAATCACAGAGTCGACCCCAGAGTCCATGTCGGCGGAGGACAAAGAGACATTCTCCGCCTGAATGGCCACTCTCAAAGCGGTTGCCAACACGTCCATGCAACTGCTGTCTAATGCCATGGAGGGAGCCACAAGGGAGGCCGGAACAGGTGTTGCCATAAGGCTTCATGCCTGGTTCCAGTTGTGTCAATTTTCGGAGCCCTTCAAGGCGTCTTTCACCAGTGCCCTTTATGGCGGTTTTTCCTTCTTCGGGAAAACGGTGAAAGAGACACTGATCCAGAGCAAGAAAGATGGGACGACACTGTCTGCCGTCATGAACCGCTTCTCGTCTCCTCAAAGATCCTTTTCCAGGAATCAGAGAGGAACGAAGATGTGGTTTCGGAAGTCTCAGGCATTTTCCCGAGACGCTCTGGATTCTCCCTCCCCCAGAGGCAGAGGGAGTTATGACAGACGCCACCCGAGAGTCAGAGGGGGTCCTAGGAATTTTGGGTCCCGAGAACCTTTCTCGGAGGAAACCGGGCAGCAACCCTGAGGGGTTGCCCGACTACTCATCTCTGGAGGCAGACGGGGGTCACCTGTCACTACACCCGAAGGCATGGAAATCCATTACAACAGATAGCTGGGTGTTGCAAATTATATCCAGAGGATATTTTGTTCCGTTCAAGGAGCATCCCCGTCCAAACATGCTCCTCCCAGATGTCCCACCAGCGTAATGGGAGGAGGCAGCACTAGAAATAGGAAAGCAGCTGAAGAAACGAGTCATCCAGCCATTCCCCCCTCCAGACCAGTCCAGATCCGGCATTTATTCCAGGTTCTTTTTAGTGCCTAAGAAAACGGGGTACCTCAGACCAATCTTGGATCTGTCCACAATGAACCTGTCGGTAGCCAAGGCAAAATTCCGGATGGCCACTCTTCAATCTATCCTGCCCTTTCTGCAGGCCAAAGACTGGATGTGCTCGATTGATCTCCAGGATGCGTACTACCACATCAAAATGGACTGGCGCTCCCAGAGGTTTCTTCGCTTCTGGCTGGGAGTTTCAGAGCCATTCCCTTTATTCTCATCACAGCCCCCAGGGTTTTTACCAAGGTGATGCCAGTTGCAGCGGCTCACCTTAGGCTTCAGGTTATCCAAGTCTTTCTGTACATGGATGTTTGGCTCTTTGCTGCCCTTTCAGAGCATCTACTGTGCCAAGCCAGTGATTACTTCATTCAGTTAGCGAGAAAACTGGTTATTACCATCAATCTGAACAAATCTTCTCTAGCTCCAGTCTGGATTCTGGATTTCATTGGGGCACGTTTGGACACTCCTCAAATGAGGGTTTTTCTCATCCCAGACAAGATATGCAGTCTAAGATTACATGTGTTACAAATTCTTTATGCTCAAGTATCTACAGGTGAAGCAGTCCTAAGGGCATTGGGTTCCATGGGGGCCACGATCAACCTCCTGCCGATGGCTCGCCTTCATATGAGAGTTCTTCAGTGGACACTTTCAGTCCAGTGGTTCCTGTTAGAGCTTCCTCTATCCTTTCCAGTGAGAATCTCAAAAGTATACAAAGACTCCCCTCAGTTGTGGATTCAATCCCCGGACCTCCTCGAAATGCTCCTTTCACCCTGCCTTTCCCAAAACCACGGTGACCATGGATGCCTCCCAGCTAGGGTTGGGTGGGGGGCACTGCTCTGGAAGGACGGTCCAAGGCACGTGGTTCCCCTCCGAGACCAATTTGCATATCAGTGTTCTGGAGATGAGGGTGGTCCTTCTTGCGTTGCAGGCACTTCATGCTCATGTTCCTCTAGGGATGATTGCTATTCAGACAGACAATATGTCAGTGGTCTGGTACATCAACAAACAAGGGGTAACCAGATCTTATCCCCTCTGTTGAGAAGCCATGAGAGTGTGGGAATGAGCAATCTCCACCAGCCGCTTTCTAGTAAAACACATATTCTGGGGTGGTCCACCATTCTAGTGGACAGGCTCAGCAGATCCATCCTGATGCATTACAAGTGGTCTCTGAATCCTTCAGTAGCGGAACAGATCTTTCTAAAGTGGGGTTGACCTTGCTGTGATCTCTTCGCATCTCCTTCCAAAGCAAAATGCAATGAGTTTTTTGCTCTGAACCCCCCAGAGGGGGAAGCCCCCCAGAGATGCATTGGTTCATGCTTGGCCTCCCAGTCTCCTCTATGCTTATCCACCGCTTACTCTTATGTCAAAGTTTCTTCAGAAAGCTGAAAGGCTGGGCAGCACTGTGATCCTCATCACCCCATTCTGGCTTCGCCATGTTTGGTTCCCCTCACTGTGGTCTCATCTAGTTGTTCCTCCTTGGACATTGGATCCAGTTCCGGATCTTCTTTGTCATCCCTCAGGGATCCCTCACCCAGATCTGGACAGTATGAAGCTCACGGCTTGGCTGCTCCAGTTCCCATGGTTATCAGGACTCTCGGATTGTCATCCCCTGTAAAGTCCATTTTGGTAGCGGCTCACAAATCCTCCACCAGAAAGGTGTATCGTAGTAAATGGAGATGTTTCTCCATATGGGCCACTCAGCGGGCTTTGGACCCTTTCACAGCACCTCTTTCAGCAGTCTTAGATTTCCTGGCAAGCGTCTTTCATCAGGGTGTTAGTTCCACTACAGTTAAAGTGCAACTGGCAGCTATTTCTAATTTCCATGTGGGGGTGACTAGGTCTTCCTTGGCTTCTTCCAAACTTTGTAAGACCTTTCTTAAAGGTGCTTTTCTTCTTAGACCTCTGGTTAAGGAACCTACGCCTCCGTGGATCTTAACTTAGTGTTACAGGCATTGGTTTCTGCATCCTTTGAACCTGCAGCCTCAGTTGATTTGCAATTTTTAACTTGGAAAACTGCTTTCTTGGTGGCCATTACCTCAGCCAGAAGAGTGTCAGAGCTTCAGGCTCTTTCTATTAAGATACCTTACATGGTCTTTCACAAAGACAGAGTGTCGCTGCACACTAATCCATCTTTCCTTCCTAAGGTGGCCTCGGAAGCTAATATTAATCAGACTATCAATTCACCATTTTTTCCCCTAACTTTCAGAACAAAGGGGAATACAAGATGCATCTGCTTGATGTCTATAGACAATTGAGGTTTTATTTATATAGGACGAAACCTTTTTGTAAATCTGATCAGCTGTTTGTGTCTTATGCTAAACCCTTCTTAGGCAAGCCAGTTTCCAAGGTAACAATTGCTTGCTGGATTTCTCTGTACATTGCTCAAGCCTATGCTGTGAAAGGTAGGTCTCTGCCAGGACAAGTGAAGGCAAATTCCACCCGATCTATGGCTACGTCAACTGCCTTCTGGTCTAGGTGTCTCTGGACGATATCTGCTCGGCAGCTACGTGGTCCTCATCTCATACCTTTATTTCACATTACAAGCTGGACATTGTGTCTAGGAACAGAGCATCCTTTGGCTCTGTGGTGCTGTAGGAACAGAGCATCTTTTGGCTCTGCGGTGCTCTGAAACATCCTTCCGTGAGGGCCACCCAGAAGTTTTTGGTAGCTGGGGACTCTATCCCACAGGTTGAAGACCAAATGAAGTAAACTACTTCAGATAAAGACGTTATGCACTCACCATAACACTCCATCTGAGTAGTTGTACTTCATTTGTCTTCAACCTTCCCCCTGACCTTATCGTTGGTGCAGTCTGTATTTAGCTTTGCATAAATTGTGTGGCCCTTGGCTCAGTCTAGGCCTAGGAGTGTCATGGAGATTCCTTGTTATGATAAGGTGATACTGGGTCAGGTGTCTGATACCTCTTAGGCAACAAACTTGATCAGAAGGGAGACAATGGGGCATTATGAGTAAGGGAAGGAGTCTGGAGCTCGACTCCATAGCTGGAAAATGTGGCCGTGTTGGATCCTATGTGGAACCGGGACCTACAGGTTGAAGACAAATGAAGTACAACTATTCAGATGGAACGTTATGGTGAGTACATAACTTCTTTTTCACACCCATTTACAGATGTGCATTATGATTCTCATAAACAATATGAAAAATAGAGTACGGCTGCATTGGTGCAAAAAATGTAAAACATGATGACGTGTTTAACAACTCTTCTACAATTTTCTATTTTATTGCCATGACTGAATTTTCTTCTGTATGACTATAACCTCTGTTGGCATCAATTCTAGCATATAATTTATACATAATCGGAAGGCAAAATATTGGTCTATAGTTTTTAGGATAGCTTGCAGGTTCATTCAGAAGGAGAAATATATTTTCTTTTAACCAGGTTGGTGTCTATTTGGGATGCACACACAAATATTTCTTATTCAGTGCTAAACCTTTGTTTACAGATGTTAATACTTTTATCCAGAAGTTAGGTGTACTTCATAAGGGCCTGGGGTTTTCCATTTAGGAGCTCTTCTTAATTTTGTTTACATTTCTCTGGTCATTACTTCATTCTGTTTCATATTCTGTACATTTGAACTTCTTAGAGTTTCTTTTACTTCTTCTGTCCTTCAGCATCTTTGCTGTGTTCCACAGGGTCTTTCTAGATATTTCTCCAAAATGTGTTTATTTCTTCCTTTTTTTGGTGGGGTTTCTGTTCCTTTTGGCTTGTTTCCCAATTCTCTGTAAAACATTTTGGGTCATCAATGTATTGCTTATTTAATACTTTTCCTTTTAAGTTATCATCATAGCTTCTAACTTTTTCTGCCGGTGTTGGTATCTTTAGTTTATTATGTGCAATAGTGTACAATTGATCCTGGTCTGTTCTGATTCTGCACACTCCTTTTATCACCTCTACCTTTATAAGTATTTTTGTTGATGTTCGTGTTTCACTGTTGCAGTCATTACATTTGGGTAATCTGCTGGCAGGTTGCCCTCAGTCAGCCTGATTAACAAAGTCTTGGGTCCTGTGTCAGTTGCTGTCATTTCTTCCATGACGTCAGGTCATCAGGGATATAAAACATGCAGCCGACGTCATTACCTCAGTCTTTCTTGTCGTGCGGTGCCTGAAGCAGAAGCAGCTCACAAGTGCCGGTCAGCCGACTCCTGAAATTTTCGTTTTCGAGTTTCAGAACCAAAGTCTTCAACTTAAAGCTAAGTACCCCTTTGGGGAAACTTTTTCTTGCTCCTTACTGATGTCAGTAAAAGTTAATAATTGCATTACTTGTGGAAGGTAATACCTCATAAAGATTTTCATCTGTACTATATTCCTTGCCTAGGCCCTGACCACAATGTACCTTGCTGTCAGTTTTATGCTTTATTTAATCAGCGCACTATTCGTCATTGGTACATTTTTGCCTCTAAATATTTCGGTTCTCGGTTTAATTATCCAGAAATGACGTCGGTTAGCCATCCGACTACTGGAATTTTTAAAAAATGCAAAGATAAAGACAGAGACAGGCCGTTGAGGTCCAAAACTGCCGACGACGCTTCTCCTAAGCCAGTCGCTGGTTCGCCGGTACTCAGTGAGGCGCTTTCGCAGCTCCTGATACCCGCTACTTCTGACTCGCAGGCCTGTACTGAGACCCATTCGGAGTCCAGTATGCCGCAAGATACTTCCAACTATGGAACCCGCGGATATCTCTCCCTTGGATGGGTCTTGAGCCGCTGTGCAGGCACCTGCTTCTGAGGGTGTATTCAGGCCTACAGACTTGCATATCAAACCAACTCCACCTTCAATACTAAGGCCTAAATGTCAATCTGTGTCGAAAAAACTGATGCCCAGGCCATATGTTCAGGCCCCTATGCTTAAAAAACAAATGATCAAAATGGCTGAATATCTAATTACTGTAGTCAACCCCCCCCCCTTCTAAGAGGCCTAGGCCTGAGCTTGACTATGAATCTTCTGATCAGGATTCTGTTTCTTCTGACTCTTCTAATGACCTGGATTTGCCAACTGGGAAAGTCAGGAATTCTTTGATTCAAAAAAGGGGCTTAGGGATTTTCTTATTTTACCTCAGCATAGGCCTTTGGCTATACCTCCTGTACTAGACATTGTTGATGTGTTTTCGGAATCCAGTGTGGCCCCTAATTCCCTGCCTCCAGCTCCTTGTAAACCTGACAGATACTACAGGGTTCCTGAGTCCCACAAGTTCCTTTTCAAAAATCCTGTTGCAGATCCTGAAAACATTTCTCAAGGGCCTAAGGGCATAAAGGCTTCTACAGCTAAAAATCCTACCCCTTCTGATAGAGATTCCAGGGAGCTGGATAGATCAGGTAAAAAGGTTTATACTTCTGCAACCTTGGCTATCATGGCTTTTAACTGCCAGTTTCATATGTTAAAATATCAACAGCATATTATTGGACTGCTTAAACAGAAAATTATGTTGATTTCTGACTGTGTGGAAAATAAAGATTTACAGGATTTATTGCATTCTGCTGAACAAGTTGGAAAACATACTTTTCAGTGTGGTTTTGATTCTTTAGAGACCTCTTGCCGGGCTGCTGTTACTGGGTCTGTGCTTAGAAGGCATGCTTGGCTTAAGGAGTTATCTCTGCCTTATCATGTTAAAGCAAAATTGTTGGATGCTCCTTTAAATCAGGACCGTCTGTTTGGCAATAACGCTGAAGAAGTTCTAAAACAGATGGAAGATAAATCTAAATGTATGCAAACTGTGAAAGATTTCTTACAAGTGCAACCTCCAAGATTTAGTAGGCACTGGCTTACCAAGAATTGATCCTTTCCAGCTCCTTCCAGATCCTCTCAAGCCAAATCCAGACACACCAAAAGCACCAGATTTCAGTCCCAAGGGACTCTGAGATCTAAGCAATGGGGGCCTCCACTTCCAAATCTGGAAATAACAAGACACCCCCCTATGGTAAACAGTCTCAATCACTTTCCTTTAAAATTACCAAGCACTTACCTTTCAGCTGCCCCTTTGGGGGGAAAGATTGCTTTTCATGCAAAAAAATGGGAACTCATAACCCAGGACAAATGGGTTTTAAATATAGTGTCCCAGGGATACAGATTTCATTTCCACACATTGCCAACACTAAACGGGTGGCCAGACCTGCCCCCAAATCAGTGGGCAGAGGCTCAGAAACAAGTACTTTCCCTCTTAAACATGGGGGCTAGTCAACCGGTACCAGAAGAGGAAAAGGGACAAGGTTTCTATTCCAGGCTTTTCCTGGTACCCAGAAAAGACAAATCATGGCGTCCAATTCTGGACCTGTCTACTCTAAACACCTTTCTGGACATTCCAAAATTCAAGATGCTGACTCTTCACCAGTTACTTCCTATGCAAGGCAAAGATGTCTGGTTGGCAACTCTAGATTTAAAAGAAGCTTACCTGCATATCCCAATCAGGGAATCTTGCCGAAGATACCTACGCTTCAAAGCAGGCTACTTGCATTAACAATTCTCTGCACTGCCTTTTGGCTTGTCTACCGTGCCCAGGGTATTCACAAAGTGCCTGGCTCCAGTAATTGCATTTTGCAGGCAAAGAAATATTCAAATAGATCCATACCTTGACGATTGTCTAATTCAGGTAGAAAGCCAGGCCATACTTCTAAATCATCTGGCATTTGTAAAAAGGGTTCTAACTTGTCTAGGGTACACCATAAACGAAAAGAAATCACAACTGGTACCCTCTCAACAGATTACATTCCTGGGTGCAAGCTTGAATAGAACTGCCCAGATGGCTTTCCTCACGCCAGAAAAGCAAATTCATTTGGTAACTTACTTCAAACAAATGGCCACAAAAACCCTGTTATCTGCAAGACAAATACTGCAAGCCTTGGGGTTCATGGCCTCCTACATTCTTCTAATTCCATATGCAAGACTGCATATGAGGAAACTTCAGTGGTACTTAAAAAGTCTATGGAGTCACCATTGTCACAGCCTGGAAACAATGATTCCTGTCATACCTTGCCTATGCCTGGAGTTCCTATGATGGGCAAAGGCCTGCCACCAAAACAAGGGACTGCTATTCACGCTGTCCCCTGCTGCCCAAACCCTAACTACAGACGCATCAGACTATGCATGGGGGGCTCACCTGGCAGGGAAGTGCATTCAGGGCAAATGGAACCCAAATCAAATGCACCTACATATCAATCAAAAAGAAATGTTAGCTGTACAGAATGCTCTGACAACCTTCAAGGACTACATTCTTCCAGGACAACTAATGGTAAAGACAGACAACACTACGGTTATGTGGTGCATAAACAAGCAGGGAGGTACACATTCCTACCCCCTCTGCAGACTAGCCATGGCATTGTGGAACACGGCCTTGAGCTACCAAGTGCACCTACAAGCTCAATTCCTGCCAGGAAAATTAAATACACTGGCAGACGGACTAAGCAGAAATCTCATGGACCCACACGAGTGGAGACTGGAAACATAGATTTTCAACATGTTGACAAGCAAATGGGGGAGCTCAGACATGGATCTATTTGCCTCCCCCCGGAACTATCAGTTGGACAAATTTTGCACAAGGATTCCTACAAAAAAGCCTGGAAAGTGGATGCTCTGTCCTTCAACTGGAAAAACCTGTCCTTCAACTGGAAAAACCTATCAGTCTACGCCTTTCCCCTCTGCCTCTACTCTGCAAAGTTTTGCTAAAAGTCAAACAGGACAATCCAAGAATGATTTTGATTGCTCCAGACTGGCCACGCCAACACTGGTACCCGCTCCTGCACAGTGTGTCACAAATATCACCATGGCACCTGCCTCAGACACCTTCCTTACTGTCTCAGCAGGAGAACCAGATTCTGCACCCTCAGCTCCCAACATTGAACCTTGCAGCTTGGCTAATTACTTAAATTCACCCTTAGCATCCCTCAGCAAACCTGTGATGGATGTCATCTTGGAGGCGAGAAGACCTAGTACTAGAAAATCTTGTGCTGACAAATGGAAAAGATTCTGTGCTTGGAGTCAATCTCAAGGAATGAGCACAGGAGCGCCCAATTTACCTCAGATTTTACAATATTTAACTGAGATGCTTCACAAGGGCTTGTCTTTTTCCTCCATTAAAATCCACGCCTCAGCCATTTCAGCTCATTGTAACACAGAACCTCCCCTCTTCTCTCATCCTCTGCTCAAGCAGTACCTCAGAGGGGCCAAAAACTTGAGACCACCCAGGAGAGCTCCAACCCTTGCATGGGACCTTAACTTTGCATTGGAGAAACTCACTCTACCTCCTTTCGAGCCAGCTGCTACTGCAGACTTAAAATTTATTTCCTGGAAAACAACCTTCCTTTTAGCATTCACTTCAGCTAGAAGGATATCTGAATTACAGACCCTTATGGCAGTGGAGCCTTTCATCATCTTTCATGCGGACAGGGTTTCACTCAGGACCAATCCTTCCTTCATGCCCAAGGTGGTATCCAGTGTGGCTCTTAATCAGTCCATTCATTTGCCAACTTTCTTTCCCAATCCACAAAACAAAGGGGAACGGATTCTGCATTCATTGGATGTGCACAGACAACTTAGATTCTACTTGGACAGGACTAAAACTCAAAGAAAATCTGAACAACTGCTGGTAGCATTTGCTGCAGGGGCAGAGGGAAAGGCTATTTAAAAACAAACCATTTCTAAATGGTTAAGCCATTGCATTCATTTCTGCTATGAGCACCATGGAAAACCTATCCCCCAGGGGATCAGATCTCATTCCACCAGGGCTGCATCTGCTTCTGCAGCTTTTCTCAGAGGTGTTCCTACCAGGGATATTCTAGAAGCTGCTACTTGGAGTTCGGTTCATACTTTCACCAAGCATTATCATTTACCAATTTTCTCTAAATCCAGAGCTGGCTTTGCCACTGGTGTCTTGCAGGGCTTTATAGCTGGTCCTAATGCTGTGTAAATCCATTCTCCCAACCATAACTTTGGGAATCTACCCAAATGTAATGACTGCAACAGTGAAACATGAAGAACATAGTACAGTTGTGTAAACTTACCATAAATGTAGATGTTCGAGTGTATTCACTGTTGCAGTCCTGGTTACCCTCCCTCCATCCCCCTATTTTCTCTCTGACTATATCTCTACTTTCTGTTACTATGCTTAAAAGCCTTTTTGGTGTATTTGCTTTTGGTTGGAGGTATATTTTTGTGTTTTAAATTTTATTTTGCTCCCCATTCGGGGGGCACCTGACATCTGGGGCAAGAAAAATTGAGGTAATGACGTCAGCTGCATGTTTTATACCCCTGACGACCTGACGTCATGGAAGAAGGGACAGCAACCGACGCAGGACCCAAGACTTTGTTAATCACGCCAACTGAGGGTAACCTGCCAGCAGATTACCCAAATGTAATGACTGCAACAGTGAATTCACTCGAACATCTACATTTATGGTAAGTGTACACAACTGTTCTATCTGTTCCCTCTTTTGTACTCTTCTAACAGTGACACTTGTCTTAATGGCTTTATAGCTTTCTCTGTTCAGTACTTCCATGATGGCATTTTTTTCCCTTCATTTCTCTTATTGCCCTGTGTTGTTCTTCGTGTTTCACTGTTGCAGTCATTACATTTGGGTAATCTGCTGGCAGGTTGCCCTCAGTCAGCCTGAATATCAAAGTCTTTGGTCCTGCGTCAGTTGCTGTCTCCTCTTCCATGACGTCAGGTCGTCAGGGGTATAAAACATGCAGTCAACACCATTTTATTCAGTCTTTCTTGCCGCACGGTGCCCAAATCAGAAGCATTTCGCAAGTGCCAGTCGGCCGACTCCTGAAATTTTAGCATTCGAGTTTCAGAACCGAAGTCTTCAATTAAAGCTAAGTACCCCGTTGGGGAAACTTTTTGTTGCTCCTTACCGATGTCAGTAAAAGTTAATAATTGCATTACTTCTGGGAAGCAAATACCTCATAAGGATTTTCATTTGTACTGTATTCCTTGCCTAGGCCCAGATCATAACGTGCCTTGCTGTCAGTTTTGTGCTAGATTTAACCAACGCACTATTAAGCGTCGGTATATTTTTGTTTCAAAATATTTTGGATCCAGATTTAATTTCCCTGAAATGTCGTCGGATAGCAATCCGACTACCGGAGTTCACAAAAAATGCAAAGAAAAAGACAGAGACAGACCGTCAAGGTCCAAAACCGATGACGAAGCTTCTCCTAAGCTAGTCGCCGGTTCGCCGGTACTCAGTGAGGCACTTTCGCAGCCCCTGATACCCGCTACGTTTGAGTCACAGGCCTCTACTGAGACCCATGCAGAGTCTGGTATGCCGCGAGATTCTCAGAGTATTGAACCCATGGATGTCTCTCCCTTGGATGGGTCCAGAGCCGCTGAGCAGGCACCAGCTTCTGAGGGTGTTTTCAGGCCTCAACATTTTTATATAAAACCGACGCCAGCTTCAAAAACAAAATCAAAAACAACTTCTAAGTCTAAAAAACCGACGCATGAGCCACGTGCTCAGGCCCCTATGCCTAAAAAACAGATGATCAAAATGGCTGAGGACTTAATTACCTTGATCAGGGGTTCCCAACCTCCCCCTGCTGAGAGGCCTAGGCAAGACACTGATTATGAATCTTCAGATCAGGTTTCTATTTCTTCTGATTCCTCCTCTGATCAGGAATATTCTATACCACCCTATGAGGATTCAGATGTAGAAGAATCCATCCCATCTGCATCTCCTCCTGAGGATTATTCTATTGGAGAAACCTTGCATACTTTAAGGGAACATTTTCATTGGGAGAGTCAGGATTTCTCTGAATCAAAAAAAGAGGCTTAGGGATTTCCTTCTTCTTCCTCAGCATAGGCCTTTGGCTGTACCTCCTGTATTAGACATTGTTGATGATGTGTTTTCGGAATCAAGCATGGCTCCTGATTCCCTACCTCCGGCTCCTAGTAAGCCAGACAGATATTACAAGGTTCATGACGCCCACAAATTTCTATTCAAAAATCCTGCTGCTGATCCTGAAACTATCTCACAGGGTCCCAAATGTGTAAAGGCCTCTACAGCCAAAAATCCTACCCCTTCTGATAGAGATTCCAGGGTGCTGGATAGATGGGGAAAGAAGGTTTATACGTCTTCAACCTTGGGAATTAGGGCCTTAAACTGCCAGTTTCATATGCTTAAATATCAACAGCATGTTATGGGCCTATTGAAACAGAAAATGATGTTGATTTCTGATTGTGTGGAAAATAAAGACTTACAGGAATTATTGCATGCAGCAGAACAGGTTGGAAAGCATACTTTGCAATGTGGTTTTGATTCCTTGGAGGCCTCTTGCAGGGCCGCAGTTACTGGATCTGTAATTAGAAGGCATGCCTGGCTCAAGGAGCAAAATCTGCCTGATCATGTTAAAGCTAAGTTGTTGGATGCCCCTTTACAGCATGATACTCTGTTTGGTAATAAGGCAGAAGTAGTTTTAAAGAAAATGGAAGACAAAGCTAAATCTGTGCAAACTGTAAAAGATTTCTTACAAGTGCAGCCTCCCAGATTCAGTAGGCACTGGCCTACACAAAATTGGTCCTTTCCTGTGTCCAACAGAGCCTCTCAAGGCAAATCTGGGCACTCAAAAGGCTCTAGATACCAATCACAGGGTTCTTACAGGTCAAAGCAATGGGGTGCCTCCACCTCCAAATCTGGAGGAAACAAAGCACAACCCTACAGTAAGCAGTCTCAATGATTTCCCTCTACCATCACCAAGCAATTATCTTTTGGCAGCCCCCTTGGGAGGAAAATTAGCACTTCATGCTCAAAATTGGCAGTTAATTACCCAGGACAAGTGGGTATTAAATATAGTATCCCAGGGTTACAGATTTCATTTCCATACTTTGCCAATTCCAAACGGTTGGCCAGATCTGCCACAAAATCAATGGGCATAGCCTCAGAAACAAGTTATTCAGCCAGTACCAGAACAGAAAAAAGGACAAGGTTTTTATTCAAGGCTGTTCCTGGTACCCAGAAAAGACCATGCCTGGCATCCAATACTAAACTTATCAATTTTGAACACGTTCCTGGACATCCCAAAATTCAAAATGCTGACTTTACAACAACTACTGCCTATGCTGGGAAAGAACGCTTGGTTAGTGACTCTAGACTTAAAAGAGGCATTCCTGCATATCCCAATAAGGGAATCGTGCAGAAGGTACCTCTGCTTCAAAGCAGGTCCTATGCATTACCAATTCTCTGCACTGCCCTTTGGCTTATCTACTGCGCCCAGGGTCTTTACAAAGTGCCTGGCACCAGTAATTGCATTTTGCAGACAAAGAAGCATGCAGATTTATCCTTACTTGGACGACTGTCGCATTCAAGCAGAAAACAAGGACATTCTGCTTCAACATCTGGCGTTTGTAAAAAAGGCTTCGAACATGACTAGGGTACACAATAAACGAAAAGAAATCACAACTGGTACCCTCTCAAAAATTACATTCCTGGGTGCAAGCTTGAATACAACTGCCCAGATGGCTTACTTATGCCAGACAAACAAAGACAACTGACTATATACTTCAAACAGATGGCAACAAAAACCCAGTTATCTGCAAGACAAATTCTGCAGGCTTTGGGGTTCATGACATCCTGCATTCTACGAATTCCATATGCAAGACTGCGTTTGAGGAAACTTCAATGGTACCTATAAAGTTTATGGAGTCAACATTGTCACAGTCTGGAAACAATGATTCCTTTCATTCCATGCCTACAGCAGAAGGTTCTTTGGTGGGCAGAGACATGCCACCAAAACAAGGGACTGTCATTTACTCTATCCCCTGTCACCCAAACCGTAACTACAGACGCATCAGACTATGTTTGGGGGGCCCACCTGTCGGGGAGATGCATTCAGGGCATATGGAGTCCAAAACAAATGCATCTACATATCAACCAGAAAGAGATGCTAGCTGTTCAGAATGCCCTGACAGCCTTCAAGGACTTAATTCATCAAGGACAACTACTGATAAAGACGGACAACACCATGGTTATGTGGTACATAAACAAGCAGGGGGGTACACATTCCTACCCCCTTTGCAGACTAGCCATGGCATTGTGGAACACAGCCTTGACTTACCAAGTACATCTTCAAGCTCAGTTCCTGCCAGGAAAACAAAATACTCTGGCAGATGACCTAAGCAGAAATCATATGGACCCGCACGCGTGGAAACTGGATCCACAAGGCTTCAGCATGGTAACACAGAAATGGGGGAGCCCAGACATAGATCTATTTGCTTCCCCCCAAAATTATCAACTGGACAAATTCTGTACAAGGACTTATCACAGTCAAGCATGGAAAGTGGATGCTCTTTCTTTCAGTTGGAAAAACCTATCAGTCTATGCCTTTCCCCCTCTGCCTCTTCTCTCCAAGGTCTTTCTAAAGGTCAGACAGGAAAAAACAAAAATGATCTTAATTGCTCCGGACTGGCCTCGCCAGCACTTTTACCCAATTCTAAGGAATATAACTCCCTCCGTGGAACTTGCCTCAAATACCTCATCTACTGTCTCAGCAGAACAATCAAATTCTGCACACTCTGCTCCAAACTCTGAACCTTGCAGCATGGCTGATCATGTAATTATTCAAACAACACCTCTCAGTAAATCTGTTATGGATGTCATTTTGGAAACCAGAAGGCCTAGTACTAGAAAATCTTTTGATGCTGATAAATGGAAAAGATTCTGTGCTTGGAACCAAGCACAAGGAACGGACACAGCAAAAACAAATATCCCTCATATTTTACAATACTTGACTGAGATGCATGACAAGGGCCTAGCCTTCTCTTCAATAAAAATCCATACTTCTGCCAACTCGGCTCATTACAATACGGAGCCTCCCATCTTTTCTCATCCTCTGCTAAAACAGTATCTTAGAGGGGCCAAAATTCTAAGGCCTCCCAGAAGATCGCCAACTCCTGCATGGGACCGCAATTTTGTGCTGGAAAAACTCACCCTGCCTCCTTTTGAACCAGCAGCTACTGCGGATATAAAGTTTTTATCTTGGAAAACAGCTTTCCTTTTGGCAATCACTTCAGCAAGAAGGGTTTCAGAACTACAAGCTCTCATGGATGTGGAGCCTTTTATTACATTTTACCCGGACAGGGTGTCCCTCGGGACCAATCCTTCCTTTATGCCTAAGGTGGTATCCAGTGTGGCTCTTAACCAAACTATTCACCTACCAACGTTTTACTCAAATCTGCAGAACAAGGGGGAGCGGATTCTGCATTCATTGGACGTACACAGACAATGAAGATTCTACTTAAACAGGACCAAATCTCAAAGAAAGTCTGAGCAGTTACTGGTGGCATTTGCTTCAGGATCAATGGGGAAGGCTATATCAAAGCAGACTATTTCTAAGTGGATAAGCCACTGCATTCGTTTCTGCTACTTGCATCATGGTAAACCTGTACTCAAGGGAATCCGGTCACATTCTACCAGAGCTGCCTGTACCTCAGCAGCCTTTCTCAGAGGAGTTCCAACCAAAGACATTCTAGAAGCTGCTACTTGGAGCTCTGTTCATACCTTCACAAAGCATTGCCATTTGCCTCTCTTCTCTAAATTCAGGGCAGGCTTTGCCACTGCAGTTCTGCAGGGCCTTATAGCCACCCCTAATGCTATTTAGTTCCATCCTCCCATTCATAGCTTTGGGATTCTACCCAAATGTAATGACTGCAACAGTGAAACACGAAGAACATAGTACAGTTGTGTATACTTACCATAAATGTAGATGTTCGAGTGTATTCACTGTTGCAGTCCGGGTTACCCAACCGCCATCCCCCTTTTCTATAACTTCTCTTTCCTTTACTATACTCTAAAGCCTTTGTGGTGTATTTGCTTTTAGATGAAGGTAACGTTTATGTTGCTAAAAGTGCATTTATATATATATTGTTGTTTATTTATATGTTCATATTTTTGCTCCCCATTTGGGAGGCACCTGACATCTGGGGCAAGAAAAACTGAATAAAATGGCGTTGGCTGCATGTTTTATATCCCTGACGACCTGACGCCATGGAAGAGGAGACAGCAACCGACGCAGGACCCAAGACTTTGATATTCAGGCTAACTGAGGGCAACCTGCCAGCAGATAACCCAAATGTAATGACTGCAACAGTGAATACACTCGAACATCTACATTTATGGTAAGTGTACACAACTGTTCTTTTTTGTGTTAAGACTTTATCTGTTATTAATTTAACTGCACATTAACATAGCCTATTTGCTTTTGTTATATTACATACATTTCTGTTAAAAGTCTTGATTACGGTATTCATTTGTTTTATCACACTTCTAACATTTGGATGTTACTGATTTTCTGTAGTCTTTCTTTCATATGCCTATCCATCTCTATTAAATCAAGCAACTCTTGCCTTGGGTCATTTTCTTCTAAACTGAGGACACATTCTTTGGTCTCCGTTTGCTACAGGCATTCTACAGATAGTTCCTGAACCTTTTCCTGTGACATATTCTGTTCAACTGCATCCTGCATCATCTGTTGCTCTTTCATATGGGAATTCACTTGTCTTTCACTGCGCAACATTGACTGCATCAGAGCTGCTAATGTTTCTTGCTCCTTCCCTTACTCTGCAACTCCAAATGAGCTTTTGTACTCATTTCCTACTGAAGACTCCAGTGAATCTTCATGTGGCAAGTGATCAGATGCTTCCCATTTCTCCTGTTTCTCCTTAATTTGGGGACTCATTGTTCCATCATGCTGTGAAGTTACCACATTAGGATTTTGTACACTAAGTTCTTCACTTTGCGGGCAATCCGTAACTTCAGTTTCTATTTCTTTAACTTCCCCATTGCTAATCTTCTTTTCTACTTTCCCCCCTTTGTTTTCTTATTTTTTGTATTGTGAAATTTTCCATATCGGCATGCCTTTGCCTGTATTTCTCTTCAGATATCTTTGGAGCTACCTTTTTGTACTGATTACTTGGAGTTTCTCCTTTGCATAAATATTGCAGCATATATCACATCTTTCTTTCCCATGTCCATGTTTATTTTTTATGCCTTTCAAAAATCTCTAGGATGTCCTTCAAGGATGCATCTGCAGTCATAACATATGGGTTGTCCTGCCTCAGGCAGCCTTTCGGTCGGCCGGATTCCAAAGTCTGGGTCTGGCCTCGGCTGATGTCGCACTTTCCCCGAAGTCAGAGCGTCTGGGGTATAAAAGCATCAGCCGACGCCATTTTCCTCAGTCTTTCTTGCCACGCGGTGCCCGAAGCAGAAGCAGTTCGCAAGTGCCGGTCGGTCAGATCCTGTGATTCAGCTACCGAAGACTTCGAAAAAGCTAAGTACCCCGTTGGGGACTCTTTCTTGCCTCAGCCGATGTCAGATAAAGTAAATAATTGTTTAACTTGTGGGGAAACAAATACCTCATAAGGATTTCCACTCTTACTGCCTCCCTTGCTTAGGCCCAGACCACGACGTCTTGGCCTGTTCAGCCTGTGCTTCCTTCAACCGACAAACTCTTAGACGTCGGTCGGAGTTTGCAGAGGAATTCTTTGGGGATAATTTTGCATATAAGATGCCGTCGGAGACTCCGACATCACATTTGGTGAAAAAACGGAAGGACAAGGACGACACTCGCGGCCCGCGGTTTCGGCTGAAACCACGGTAAGGCCTACCGCGAGTGTCTCGGTTTCGGACGAAACCGAGTCCTCGGAGCTTCCCTTAACTGAATCCACTCAACCGACCACCGCAGCCCTGGAGCCCCCGGCTGAGTCGGCTACTGAGCTACCTACCGAAACCAGTGTCCAGGAAATGTCCGACACCATACCTTTGGACAAATCTACTCCTGCACGTGGGGCAGCTAGACCCTCTGCTTCCATGTCCATTAAGGCTTTTTCCAGGGCTAAAGCTGCTAAACTTTCTAAAGCTTTGCCTCCCAAGTCTACCTCCCAGAGGCCTTCTTCTAGTTCTCAGATCCTCAGCCTTGCAGAGGATCTTATTTCTTTAATTAGAGGTTCTCAGCCTCACCCGGACAGGGGCTCTCACCCACCACCAGACAAAAGGCCCAGGACTGAGCCCTCTGACCAACACTCTTCAGATGAGTCCACGGATGGATCTGAGTTGTCAGATCACCAGGAGGAGGCTTATTCACCCTATGAGGATTCTGATGCTGAAGAATCTATCCCTTCGGCCTCCCCTCCTGAAGAGTTTTCTTTTGGTGAGACTCTACACTCCATGAGAGAGCATTTTCAATGGCAGGGTCAGGAATTCTCTGATTCTAGAAAGAGATTAAGGACCTTTTTGCATTTGCCTCAACATAGGCCCTTAGCTATACCTCCTGTTTTGAATGTTATTGATGATGTGTACAATGATGTTAGTACAGCCCCTGATACTCTTCCCCCCGGCACTTGCCAAACCTGATAGATACTACAGGGTCCCGGATTCTCATTTTCATCTGTATAAGGCCCATTCCGCAGACCCAGATACTATTTCTCAGGGCCCTAAAGGGGTTGCAGCTGCCACTGCCAAAAATCCTCTACCTTCTGAAAGGGAGTCTAGAGCTTTAGAGAGATGGGGAAAGAAGGTATATACTTCTGCAACTCTTTCAGTGAGGGCATTAAATTGCCAATTTCATATGATACAGTACCAAGAGTATTTGTTAGATGAACTGAATAAGAAGCTTTCTTCTTCTGAACCCCTTGACCGTAAATCCCTTCAGGATCTGGTACATAACTCATAGCAGGTTAGTAATCATTTTTTAAAATGTGGTTATGATGCACTGGAGGCTTCATGTAGGTCAGCTATGACTGGGGCAGTTATTCGTAGGCATGCCTGGCTGAAGGAACAATCTTTGCCAGACCATGTTAAAGCTAAACTCCTGGATGCTCCAATGGAAAAACAAAAAATATTTGGCTCCTCGGCTCAGGAGGTCTTAAAGAAGTTTGAAGAAAAGGCAAAATCTGTGCAAACAGTTAAGGATTTTCTGCAAGTACAACCACCGAGATTCAAAAGAAACTGGCCTACTAAGAATTGGTCCTTTCCAGACTCGGACAGAGCCCAGAGAGGCAGGAACAGGCGTCCCAGAGGTAGAGGGCAAGCTAGGAGCTCCTACAGAGGCCATCAGTGGCAGCCTACCAACCAGAGAGGTAGTGCAGCAACAGCAACAACAACTACTACACCAGGACAGACACAATGACTTAACTTTGATTCCGCCTACCAGGGCTCAATTGGAAGCACCCTTGGGCGGAAAGTTTTCTTTATTCTCAAAAAACTGGCATTATATTACAAGGGACACATGGACACTGCAAATAATAGACAAAGGATACAGGTTCCACTTCCACACTTTGCCAAGAAGGAACGGAATGCCAAACCTGCCAAAAAATCAGAGGGCAGAGGCTTTAAAGCAGATCAACAACTTACTTCAAATGAAAGCCATAGAAAAGGTACCTCTTTCAGAACAAGGCCAAGGATTTTACTCCAGATTATTCCTTGTTCCAAGAAAAGAAAATCAATGGAGGCCTATTCTCGACCTGTCCGCACTGAATACTTACCTCATTGTGCCAAAATTCAAGATGCTGACCCTACAGCAACTCCTTCCCATGCTGGGCAAGGAGTCTTGGCTGGTGACTCTAGATCTCGAGGAGGCATACCTGCATGTCCCTATTCGATCAAGCTGCAGAAGACACCTCAGATTTCTTGCAGGATCAGAGCATTATCAATTCTCAGCATTGCCCTTTGGCTTATCTACTGCGCCCAGAGTATTCACGAAATGCCTGGCATCAGTAATTGCACACTGCAGACTTCAGGGGATTCAAATCTTACCCATATCTGGATGACTGCCTTATACAAGCGGACAACAAGAAAAATTTGATAAAGGACTTGGCCTATGCCATCCACCTACTACAGGCCTTGGGATACACAGTCAGCATCCAAAAATCAAGACTTGTTCCATCCCAAAGGATAACCTTTTTGGGTGCAGATCTAGACACAACCACCCAAATGGCCTTTCTCACAGAAGAAAAACAAAAACAACTTCCGGATTACTTCATGAATCTGACAAGACAAACTCAGCTAACTGCAAGGAAAATCCTGCAGGCCCTGGGTTACATGGCATCCTGCATAATTCTGATGCCACAGGCCAGGCTGCATATGAGAAAATTACAATGGTACCTAAGGAGTGTATGGTCTCAGCACAGTCACAGTTTGGAAACTTTGATACCAATCATTCCTTGCCTTCAAAAGGAATTCCTGTGGTGGGCTCATGCCTGCCAGTCCAACAGAGGGTTGCCTTTCAACAAACCAAAAACAAAACAAACCATCACCACGGACGCTTCAGACCGAGGATGGGGAGCACACATGGAGGGCAAATGTATCCAAGGCCTATGGTCTCAAGGACAGCTGCACATGCACATAAACCAAAAGGAAATGCTGGCAGTGATGCACACAATCGAGGCCTTCAAACCTTTCCTCCATCAAGGCCATCTGTTAATAAGGACAGACAACACCACGGTCATGTGGTACATAAACAAGCAGGGAGGCACACATTCCTACCCTCTATGCAGGCTTACTATGAATCTATGGGAACTATGCCTGAAACTCAATATCCAACTACAGTCCCAGTTCGTGCCAGGGAAAGAAAATGTACTGGCAGACAGCTTAAGCAGAACTACTATGGATGTACACGAATGGATGCTGCACCCAGACATCTTCCTACTCTTAACAAAAGCATGGGGAAAGCCGGAGATAGATCTGTTCGCCTCCCCCCACAACCATCAACTGAAGACATTCTGCTCAAGGACATACCACCCAAAAGCTTGGAGGGTGGACTCTCTCTCTTTCAGCTGGAAAGCTCTAAAAGTATATGCCTTCCCACCTCTCCCATTAATGTCAAAGGTTTTACTGAAGATCAGGCCGGAACAGCCAAGAGTGATTCTGATAGCTCCAGACTGGCCAAGGCAGCACTGGTACCCACTATTGAGGAGCATGTCACAGGCGAAACCATGGCCTCTCCCCCTATGGCCTCTTCTTCTGACGCAGAACAATTTCAAGATCATGCATCCCAACTTGAAAACATTGCAGCTAACTGCCTGGAAAATTCCATAAATCCCCCTCAAAATAACTTATCACAGAGAGTAAAGGACATTATTATGGAAGCTCGCCGGCCTTCCACAAGGAAGACATACTCAGCAAAATGGAAAAGATTTCTCATTTGGAACACAACAAAAGGCTTAGATGTGACAGTGGCAAGCATGATACATATTCTGGAATACTTAGCAGAATTGTTCCACAATGGCCTGTCCTATTCTTCCATTAAGATTCATGCCTCAGCAATTTCAGCAGAATACAATGTGGATCCACCTATCTTCTCGCACCCTCTCCTCAGGCAATTTCTGAGAGGGATCAAAAACATCAATCCTCCAAGAAAACCCCCTTTGCCTACTTGGGAACTCAACTTTGTGCTGGAGAAACTAACACTTCCTCCCTTTGAAGCAGCAGCATCGGCGGATCTACAGTTTCTGTCTTGGAAAACTGCATTCCTTCTGGCCATAACTTCAGCAAGAAGAGTATCTGAGTTACAAGCTTTAATGGCAGTACAGCCATTTCTTATCTTCCATCAGGACAGAGTTTCACTAAGAACCAATCCTACTTTTATGCCAAAGGTGGTATCTAGGGTATCCCTGAACCAAGCTATTCACTTGCCTACTTTCTTCCCAAATCCACAAAATAGAGGGGAAAAACTTCTACACACTCTGGATATACACAGACAACTACGCTACTACTTGGACAGAACTAAAAGTAACAGAAAAACTGACCAACTCCTTGTAGCATATGCTGCTGGGGTACAAGGAAAAGCAATTTCCAAACAGACAATTTCAAAGTGGATAGGAAATTGCATTTGATTTTGTTATATCTTTCATGGAAAGACAGTTCCTGCAAACATCAGGCCTCATTCCACAAGGGCCACAGCCACCACTACAGCCTTCCTAAGAGGGGTGGCTACCAAGGACATTTTAGAAGCTGCTACATGGAGCTCCGTGCATACATTTGCCAAACATTACAATTTACCTTTATACTCCAGATCCAGAGCTGGTTTTGCTACAGCAGTCCTGCAGGGGATCTTAACTACACCATCCTTTTCTTAGTACCTCCTCCCCCAGATTGGCTATGGTATTCTACCCATATGTTATGACTGCAGATGCATCCTTGAAGGACATAGTACAGTTTTGTACCTACCATAAATGTAGATGTCCGATAGGTATGCATCTGCAGTCAGGGTTACCCTCCCTCCTTCCCCTCTGTGGTATTCCTAGGGTACTTACCCCTCCATTAGCTAGCTGGGGGATCTATTATGGTGTATTTGTTTGTATATATATATATATATATATATATATGTATATATTTTTTTGGAAAATGTTTGGAATTTTTCTGCATTCCTACAAATTTGGCCTTCCTAGAGGGCACCTGGCATCTGGGGCAAGAAACACTGAGGAAAATGGCGTCGGCTGATGCTTTTATACCCCAGACGCTCTGACGTCGGGGAAAGTGCGACATCAGCCGAGGCCAGACCCAGACTTTGGAATCCGGCCGACCGAAGGGCTGCCTGAGGCAGGACAACCCATATGTTATGACTGCAGATGCATACCTATCGGACATCTACATTTATGGTAGGTACAAAACTGTACTTTTTGTTCTTTATATTTTTCCACTTCCTTGGTTTTCTTTTTCCAAAAGGCCCAACTTTTTTTGTCTATATAATGTTTTTCATGGATCTGTTGTATTAATGAACACAAATTTGCATTTGAAGCTTTTGACAGTTTTTCTTGTGTAAGTATTTTTCTTTCCTCTAATTTCTCTCTTAATATTTTTGTACATCTTCTATCTTGAAAGTCTGGGCTTTTTACATAATAGTAACAATACATAATGTATTTTTTGTCCTCAATAGTGCTCTCTATGATCTTTATGGCTCTTTTTTGGCCCATCAATTTTTTATGGACTACTGCTATTACCTTTTATAATGGGGTTGGGACATCATCCCCCTGAGCCTGGCCTAACCCAGTTGTAGGAATGTTTCTGTGTCTTGAAGTTTATACACTGTCATTTTTCCCAGTCCTGGAACCAGTGCGCATACAAGGATTGGGCAATTTTTATCCTGGGACTTGTGTATCCAGTTGTCTTTTTTTTTTTTTTTTTTTTTACCTGATTCTGTCCATGATTTATGCTATATAAAATGCAGTCTCTCTCTCTATATATATATATATATATATATATATATATATATATATATATATATATATATATATATATATACATATATATGTATATATATATATATATATGTATATATATATATATATATATATATATATATGTATATATATATATATATATATATATAGATATATCACTGTCGTACCCAGTAAAGTACAACTTATTTCAAGAAAAGCTCGTTGCTAACCAGTATTATACCTTTTTCTGCATTCCACTATAGCTGATTTTGGTTATCATATGCATTCCTGGATTCCAGCATGTTCTTGTGACACAGATTTCTGAGGAAACCAATTTCATGCATTTGCAACTCACTAGAAGAAGTTCCCATAGGAGGTTACCAGGCCCTAGCTTTTTTAAGTATAGCCATTCATGCCCCAATTATCTTAATTATCAATGCCCAAGGACTAGAATGACCTTGGTATATGTCTGTGCCTTAGACCATCTACAAGCTGCTGCTGTCCATAGAGGCCACAGATGACAAGCAGGGGTGAATTTATGATTTCTCATCCATTGGTCCAAATGTCATTTGAATAGGCTTAGAAAAGGAGCTCTGTTTCACATAAATGGGCAGTCTGTTACAGAGAAGGGGTAATCTCTGAAACACAAACCTTTTCCTTCAACATATGTCACAGACGAGGCTTAGATCCTTAGATTGGGTAATTTTAGTTCTGTTTGTTTTGTGAATGTGTAGCAGATCCATCAAGGCTGGATCGGAGAATACCTTGAAGATTAGGTATAGATTGCCCCTCAGTAGTCTGTAGGAGACTTGAGTACAGGGACAAGACTTTAAGGTGGTCCACATAAGACATATTATTTACTCCTATGTGTTCTTTTAATGAGGAGTCTCTGTGACCACTATAGTTGTTGCAAATGCCTGGTCAAGTAGGTGCCAAAGACAGCATTGTACTCAAATATTAGTCTAATGAGGGATGAGCATAGTGGAACTATGATCTCCTTAGATCTGGATGCCATGCCATAACATATAATTTGCACCACATAGAAGGATTTGATTTTCTCACCACAGTGGACACATGATTATCAAAGTTCAGGTTACTTTCAACCTGAGTTCTCAAGTTTCTTACCACTGGGTCTGCTCTTATGAGAGTGTTATCAATGTTGTAATTTGCAGGGGAGGCATCTTCCTAAAAGGCATTTTGTACATTGAGTTTTAGGCTATATTCTGACACCAGTTACTTGGCTATGAGACCCTCTTTATGGATATCTACATCTTTGGAGGAACCAGTCATTGCACCCTGCTTGCAGTCATCAGTAAATTTGGTCTGCCAAAGACCCTCTATATTTGCTATGACTTCAGAAAAGTATATTCCAAACAAGAGAGGTTCCAGTACTGAGCCCTGTGGAACACCACTAGTAACAGGCCTATTGATGGAGGTGGATTCCCCCGCCCTAACTTCATGTGTCCTATCCATGAGCCATTTGACTATCCATCAGGTTACATAGGGATTTATGTCTAAATTTCTGAGTTTGTCTATAATACCCATGTGAGGTATTGTGTCAAATGCCTTTGCCAGGTTGAGATAGGCAGTATGCACTCTGCACTATTTTGCCCATCATTCATTACTCAAGTGGCATTTTCAAAGTAGTCCACCTGGTTTACTAGGTGTAACCTACCCTTGACAAAACCGATCTGGGATGGGTCCAGTGTTTGACGATATCCTGTCTTTATTTATGAGATCCATGGTAATTCTTTCCATGGCCTTGCATATAAGACTAGTCCAACTTATGGGTCTGTAGCTACTTGGGACTGTTGATGGTTCAGCGGTATGTAGATGGATGACCGTTGCAGTCCTCCGTTCCCTAGGGATGAGACCTGTATGGAGGCTGTGGCTGAATAAAGATTCCAGTGGGCCTGACCGGTCATGTTTCAAACTATATAGGAGGAATCCCTGGATGTTATCATGGCCCATTGCTGTAGTGTGTTTAGCTCTGGAGAGTGCAGTGAAGACTTGTTCTTTGGTAAAAGTTGGGGGAATAAATGGTAAAGGGTATTTCCTGGGAAATAACCAGTCATCTTTGAGTCATATTGATTTTTTTCTTCTGCTTGTACCTTATTGTTCTTGGGTAACACTTTTGAGTAAAGTTACTGTCCTTGATTCTTTTATCTTGGACTTTGGTAACTACTTTGGCCAATGAAATGTTTCTGTCCAGGCTTTTCTCTCTATACTATGAGGCTGAGAGGTATGCCTTCAGTTATAAATGAAATATCATAAAATCACAAGAAATGAATGGCTTTTATTGTGTGTATATTCCTATACACTAGGCAGTCATTTTTTTCCTAATTAGAATTAGCCAGTGCAACTTTATTCATATGTACATAAATACCTAAGTAAGCAGACACACATATTCCATGTAAAATTACAGTTTCATTTATTTTACAAAATAAATAAACAAGCAAGCAGAAACGCATGTTCTATGTGAGGTCATAGTTTTATTTATTTGACTGTTTTGTAACTAACGCTATATCTAGGCATAGATAGCTATTTTTGATATAATGTAACAGTCTTACAGTTAAACAGTGTAAATTGCAACTGACAGCAAATGTAATATTTTGTTGCAAAGAGACAGAAAGGAAAAAATAGCACAATATTGTCATGTAGGCCACACACAATTCAGAGATATATGTAGTACAATTATGGCAGTATGAAAATTAGTACATTCAGTAGTATAGACTAATGACCATATTATGAGTATAGGATTCCTTGGGATAGAAATCTGTTGTGCCAACCATGTTCTATTTCTGTTTCTATAAAAGATTGCAGCCTGTGGTGTGGATGTTCATGGTGGTTTGTGTTTTGCATAACTGTATGAGGTCAAGCAGGGTGATATGAGCCATGTACCCTACTGATGGTCTGCACTCTGTCTGCTGAAGAACTGGCCATATCAAATATGCCATCTGTTCCCTTGATATAAGTATTGCCATGAAGAGGGGGTAACACTAAGGCTTATGGAAGGATGTACATCTCAGCAAACTTAGTGGCTTCAGTGTAAATATCATAATTTGGGCTTTAACACAAATTTTACATGTTATACTTTTTGTACTACAGTACATTGCAGGTAATGTCAGCATGTTCCAGAAGGTTTTATATGAGACGGGTATTTCCATTCACATGGAAGAGCAAAAAAAAAGATACCATGCAATCAAACATGCAAGAAGCACTATACTGCTTCCACAGGGGGCTCAATTTAAGAGAGAGGCACTAGAAACAGCACCAACACCAGTATTGTTGGAAGGTGCAGTGTGTGTCTTACAAGTAATACCCAGATTTTGTAAATAAAAGATGACAATGTTAGGCGTGTTAGAATAGGTTATTATTCAGCTATCTTTCATAAGCATTGGATTTCTGTCTTCCTAATTTCTTGATGTTCTCCCATGATGCCCTTGCCCATTGTACAAGAGCAGCTGCCACTATACAAAATGAGTTTGGAATCTAACTGAACATATACATTTAGGGTCCAGGCTTCGTCACTCCACTGTTTTCTTCAGTACAGCCATCATGTGAAACTGGGTAAGCAGGGTACCCTTCTCATGGCAGAAAACTGATCCTTCTTAAGTACCAGTCTGTGATGGTACTGTGTGAGTGGACTTTTGTGTTGGAGGCACAGTGTTTGGTAATATTGTAGGCATTGTACTACATTCCATTCTTTGGCCCCTGAGGCTGGAGCCAGCCACTTGTTCTTCACCTGTTGATCAGTCATAGGTTGTTCGTATTTATCCTTACACTATTCTTATTCTGACCAGCTAAATGTTCCATATAGGGCTGATAAACAGGATATGAAAAACGATCTGTTGTGTTAATGATGACACATCGTTTAGAGTTTGTCCCATAAGGCTTGCATTGCCACCCCTTGTGGCTTTGTGCAGCCAGGTGATAGTTTACCAGGTGTAATGCTGCCTTCAGCTTGTTTTAATCAGCCTCTAATAGTAACAGGGTGTGTACCCTCCATTGCTTTACTGTTATAAGCCATGCAACTGGACAACCTTGCACCTACCTAGTGTCTCTAAACTGCTGTACTATCCTTTTGTAAACCACCTATTTACCTGTACTGAGGGTATTGTTTATTAGCTGTTATTCTCATAAGTCCACTAATACTGTTAATTAATTTGTACCCACTCTGGTACTGGTGCTGTTTCCATTGCCTCTATCTTGAATTGAGCCCACTGTGGAAGCAGTATAATGCAAAATGTCCAATTATTCTTTACCTCACCCTTTTTGATGACTGTTCCGTGACTGAACTATACATGTGTTGTCCGATCTGAATTGGGAGTACCTTGCTTGCCTTCTGTTTGTATATCCAGGAAGAACTTCATCTCTGTAATGGCAAATTGATGTCTTGGCCACCTGCTGCTGAGCTTGTTTCCTCCAAAGTACCTCCTCATCAAATTCTTAGAGGTATGGCAACAGTTATCCTGAAAAAAAAAATCCAGTGCAGTCTGAGAGTGCAGAAAACTGGTTTAGCATATGTCACTTAAAGTTGTGGGCATTGTAAACAATGTAGATACATTGTTAATTCATCTTCCTTAGAGTTCAAATCTTGTGGCTATTTATTTTTGTCCAAAGATTTGACTTTCGCTCCAACTGTGTTGTGTAGACTGCTAACTGTAATTCATGTCAGAGTTTTTATATAGGCAGAACTATTAGAGTGCTGAACAGAAGAATTTATGAGCATTGTTTGTCCATTAAAATAAAGATTTTTCAAATGCTTTAGCCAGGCATGCTGTGTCTTGTACAAACTTTAAAAAGTTTACTGTTGCAGTACTGGATTCAGTTAACAATATTGGTTTCATTGGTGACTTTAAAACTATGCTTGAATGCAAAGAAACAGCCTGGCAGATCAGACTTAGTGCTGATCAGAAGCCTGTCTTTAATAAATCTAGTAATATTAAATGTTTTTTGTTGCAGCGCAAGTATACTTGAATATTTAATTTCCATTTAAATTCAAATTTTTATTTTTTTTTTATGTTTATTAGTTGACAGTCTTTGTATACTAATATTTAGTGTATGTCCCTTTAATTTGGTTTAAGTGTGATATAAGCCATTGCAAGTTTCTATTGGTCTGATTGGATCATTTGACCTTTTTGAAGGGTTATTTAAATGGTTTTGAGTCAGTTTAGATTTTTTTCTGATGAAGTTCTAATGAAATTAAAGAACGAAAGCACTTAAAAAATCATCTTTTGTCTGTGGATATTCATCGCTGCCAGTGGAGTTTGAGTCTTCACTTTTACGTTTTGAGTAAACAGAAAGGATTGTTACCTTTAAAACTTACAGTTAAGAGTCAGTGACACGGATCCTCTTAGGAGCAGCTATACTATCACTGTAGTCAAAGTACCTCCTGTATGCCAGTGTGTGTGTGTGTGTGTGTGTGTGTGTGTGTGTGCGCGCACTGTATATGTGTATACATCCACCAACACACATATAGGTATGTGTACATCTGTATACAGAGAAAGGTTTATATTGATTCACATATATGTGTTCTGTATCTATCTATATATACACATACACACACACACACATATGTATATATGTATATATATATATATATGTGTGTGTGTATATATATATATATATATATATATCTGTGTGTGTATATATACACATATATATATATATATATATATATATATATATATATATTTATTTATTTGTGTGTGTTTGTGTATATATATATATATATATATATATATATATATATATATATATATATATATAGTAGCCGCGGTGGTACGGCAGTAGCATTGTTACCTCACAGCAAGAGGTTCTCCCGTTCGATCCTCGGCTGGGCTTGGGAGTGCCTTCTCTGTGGAGTCTGCATGTCCTCCCCACGGTTGGGTAGCATTCGAAAGACATGCGTGCGTAAATGGGCGTGCCTTTGTTGAAGGGCGTTGAGCTGGCACCTCGGTGTTTCATAAAAATCTACTGCCAATCATCAGCGGACTGGAGTTCCGCTGTGGCGACCCCTTACCGGGAAAAGCCGAAAGACAAACAAACAACGTATTATTTATATTTTATATATGTGTGCGTGTGTGTGTGTGTGTGTGTATATATATGTGTATATATATATATATATATATATATATATATATATGTATATATATATATATATATATATATATATATATATATATATATATATATATATATATATATATATATATATATATATATATATATATATACACACACACACACACACATATGTGGATCCCTATCATATGATAGAAACGTCATTTGACGGAAACGCATTTGACTGAAACCATAAGACTGAAAAGTCACTTGACTGAAACCCATAATACTGAATTTTAACATACTAAATTAAACTGGACCATATAAAACCAGACTAGGTTTGGGGGGGGTCCCCACAACCCCCTAACTATATATACTAACTCCAGGATTGCACTGCAGTGGGGAAAAAGGCATATACCTTTCACATACCTTACAGTAGTCTACATGCTGCCACTACTGTGCCCTTTTCCCCACTGTAGTGCGATCATGGAGTTAGTATATATAGTTAGAGGGAGTGTGGGGGGCATAGCTCCCCACCTTGACTGGTTTTATATGGTCCAGTTTAAAATTTAGTATGTTGAAATTAAGTATTATGGGTTTCAGCATTATGGTTTTCAGTCAAGTGACTTCAGTCTTTTGAAATGTTTTTGAAATTTCAGTCTTATGGTCTCAGTCAAATGAGTTTCAGTCAAATGAGGTTTCCATCACATGATAGGGATCCATATATATATATATATATATATATATATATATATATATATATATATATATATATATACACATTATCTGTTTGACATTTGTTGACTGGTAGTGTCCAACTGAGCTAGAGCCCTTTTTCAGCAGTGGCCCGGGGAGAAAAGCTCCACAAAAAGCACAACATATCGGTTATAACATTAGCATTATTTGAGAACAATGCAGAGAATTTAAAGTATAGTACACAAATTGTTTACAAAATGTTGCATCTCTTGACATCACACAGAGCATGCAAAAGAATATTTAGACATACGAGTATATATGGATCTGTAAAAACATAAAGATATACAGCAAATACATTTTAAACAACCAAAGCAATATATACATGATAAACACATAATGATACTATTTAAATTATGTATTTCCATCTTGATAAGGTGGCAAGTGGTCTAGTCAACACAGCTATCTCAGTCACAACAGAGGCCCCTTTGAAAAAAATTATGAGGATTTCAATACGAACAATAAAGTACACCACTAAAACAATTATGTGCATTAAATGGTTTACTATCATATTTGAGAACGTCATTTAGACGAATGCAATGACTTCCAACAAATATTGTCGGAAATCAAAACACCTAGCAACTAAAATATCGAATGGAGCATTTCAGCAGTGTCAAATATCGACTTTGCTGAAATGCTCACATCTGCCCACAACTAACAATAACATTTGCAGGGGGGCAAGCCCCCTGTACCCCCCACCCCCCTACTTGTATATACAAACTCCGAGATCGCACTACAGTGAGGGTAAGGGTACATTTCCCGAACCCCACTGTAGTGCGATCTGCACTGCAATGTTGAAGGTGGACAATAGCGGCTGTTCGCTCATGTCAGCTTCGACATTGTGGTGATCGAACTCTCAGTTTGAGAAAATGATTTTCGCACATATTCGATAGTCTAAATGACAATCGAATATGTGATAGTAAACCATACTACATATATAGTTTTAATAAAATACATGCTTTATCACATGTCCAGCATATACAAGTTTGACAGACATTCAAGAATGCCTTGAATTGCAAGTCTGTCAGTAAGACATAACAAGGCTGTGATTTTACAGCCACATGAATATAAATTCCAGCCTGACTCACTGCTGTCTCGGACTGCGCCCTCTTGGGAACCTCGGAAACTACAGAGAACACAGATAGGGACGAGCATCCCTCTTTCAAACAATGTAGTTGTTAGCCTACAATCTTACCAAAAGATTGTATTAACATTTTATGTTATTGGCTTGTGCACTCAAGGGATTACCCTGAGAACGTCCTATCTCCCCCCCCCAGTTCATCATATTTTCAGTAGAGGTTCCCCAGTTTGGCCTGTAGATAGCGGCATACTATAGCACATTGCAGTTATTGAGCCTAGCAGTCCTCCTTAGCAGAAAAGGCACAAAGCTTACTAGGTAAAAATTTTATAATAAAGGTGTTTATGACGTGCAAAAGGGCTCCAGTCTTATGTGTCCATAAAACTGATATTTTCTTACTAAACATTCTGTGAACCTACCACAGGAAATGTAATACTTACCGGCAAGGCATATGTCTGATTGTTTTTTTTTTTTTTCTCATTGCTTCACTTTTTCCAGCCGGGCCAGCCCGCTGCGTTTGCCCACGCTATGCTCGGTTTCACTCCACTCCCCTACCCTATCCCCATTTCCACCGACCCCCTATTTCCTTAAATGTAGACCACACCTCTTCCTATCCCTTTAACCAATCAACTCTCTCTAACAATTAACACTCCTCTCTGCTTTTCCACACCCTCTATACTTTCCTCCTTTCTAGATCTCCCCAAATTAATCTTTCCCCTCCTTGTTTCTCTATCTTTAATATACTTACTACATACAAGTACCCTCCATTCCTCACTATCCCTATTGGTACATACTCTTGCCAACATTTTTAAGTCATACACTTTATATCCATTAACACTGCTTAACTTCCGTCATGATACACCTGTATCTTTTCTCTGCTCTTCTTTCTTCCTTTCCCTGTCAACCTGTTATCACATTGCACTATCTTATCAAACATCACCACACACTCTCCCCGTCACTCATATTACAAGCAGCTTTCTTCAGTCATAGCTATTCTCTCCATCTCTCTTTCACTTCACACCATAACTCCTCTTCAAAACTAACACCTTTCCAAATACCTCACTTCTCTCTACTTTTGCGTCAAGAAGATCTGCTAACCTAGACCTCTTTAAATATTGATTGATTGATTGATTGCATTTGTTTACAGGGATAGTCCACTGGGCCATAAAGTGCCCATTTTCAGTGGAGGCTTGGGGAGAAAAGCTCCACAGAGATGCATACTTACAGTTTGATAAAGCATAAGTAACAGTACAAATGTTCCACAGAGATACATACTTACAATTTCATAAAGCACAACTAACAGTACAATATATACAGTGTGATGAAAATACAAAATACCAGTTATGTCAGATTAAACTGATAAAAGCTCAGGTAACAGTGTGATATATACAGTTCGTTAGAATAAAAACACATATAAAAGGGAATGTACTTGTTAGTTAATCTAATCATATTATGATTAAATCTATTCAACATATATCATCACTTTTTTGGATACACTTCTCTTGGACGGGCACATCCATCCCAATCCAGGGCTATCTGCCTGTACCTCTCATACACATACTTCTCACACTTCACCTCACTATCTCGCATCCCCCTACCCCCTCTCCATCTCTAAAAACATTATCTATCTACCCTTTAAATATTCAGAGTCTTGTAAATAAAATCACTGAGCTGCATTCCTGGATTGCTAACATACCTCCCATATCTTAACCCTGTCAGAAACCTGGTTATAACCACATATTACAAACACTGAAATCTTACCCCCAGGTTACATCTTTCACTCTGACAGGATCAATAAAAGGGGTGGTGTTGTTGCTATCCTATACTCTGACCAACTTAATCTCTCTCCACTGTCTCTTCCTATACCTAGTTTTGAGCCTCCCGAATTCCTTGTTGTAAACTCCCACCTCAACTCACATAAAAAATTTGCCATAGCCTCTGTCTATATCCCTCCAGGGAACAGTGTTCCTATCCTTGAGAACTTCCTTTCATGGATCGCTCAGCATATTCCATATGAAACCATTGTCCTTGGTGACATTAACATAAACTGGACTAAACGTACAACTACATCTCCTAACCTCAGCATCAGTCTCTATGGCTTCCACCAACTTATATCCTCCCCTACTACTTGGACTAATAAAAACTCCTTTACAAGACTCACCCTAGACTGGATCCTCACCTCAGAGCCCAACCTTTATCACAACCCTAGGACACTTCCAAACTCTTTGAGTGATCATTCTTCTAACTTCATCCACAGTTTCTCCCAGCACCCACCTAAAAACCACCTCTATAGAGACTGTCAGAAACTCGCCTACTTCAGTCCAGATACCTTTTAAATTGTCCAGCATAAACTTGTCCTTCCTTCATCACCTCCCTCTCAGTGAGGCTGTTAAATCTTTCAATCAAATATTTCTATACATACTTAATTCCCTAACACCTAACAGAAAAATCAGAATAAAATCTAACTTTGCCCCTTGGCTCACAAAACATACCTGCTCTATTATACATAAGAGAGACAGTGCCTGGAAAGCTTGGATCAACAGCAAACCCTCCCCTACTCCAAAATACAAAGAGCTTACAAACCTTTCAAAAAAACTAGTTAACAATGACAAGCAAAATTACTTCTCCTCCTCCCAATGTAACCTACAAAAAAAGTCCAAAACAATTCTGGACACCCATTAATAATCTTCTTTATCCTGACAACCCTACCACTCCCCACCCCTCCCCACATAATTCTGCCACTGAAACAGGCACTTTTCTAAACAACTCTTTATTGATAAATCGGTCCATTAATGAAGTCTGTGTCCCCTGAAATATGGAAGTCATTTTTTTTTACAATTCCACTGCACAAGAGTGGAAACTCTACTGACCCTCCTAGTTATAAGCCCATAGCCATCCTGTCCCCTATCTCCAAAATTCTTTAGAAGTGCATACGTACCCAGTTACTCAAACACCTGCTTGAACAATAACCTGCTTACACCCACCCAACATGGCTTTAGGCCCCACCACAGTACTTCCACTGCACTTCTTTTCTTCACTCAAACAGTAGCTGAGGCCCGTGACAACAACATGCTGATCTCCTGTCTATTCATTTGATACTGTTTTCCACTATAAACTTTTAACTAAACTTTTAGACCTTAATCTTTCTAGGTCCCCTGTAAAGTGGTTTTCCAGGTACCTCTCCAGTAGGCAGCAATCTTTCTGCTGGCAAGTTGTTTTCTCCCCCTTCCTTTCGGTCCACACAGGGGTTCCTCAAGAATCAATCCTGGGCCCTGTCATGTTCAATATTTTCACTAAGAAACTGCATTCTGCCTGTAAGCTCTCAACACTATTACAATATGCCCATGATTCGACACTTATCACCACCGGCCATAGTATTCCTAATCTGTTAGCACTCACCTACGACACCTTCTCTTCTGTCGAAACACGGCTCTCAGAAAATCAACTAGTACTAAACCCTAAAAAAAACAAAACTTCTCCTTTTCTTTGCTTGAACACTGGCTCAACACACATCCTCCTTTTCCATCACCTCCCTCAATAATACCAACATTAAAACTGAACCTCATACCAAACTATTTGGCACCATTACAGATGACGAACTACACTTCAACTTACACATCCAACAATGCATAAACAAAAAAAAAAAAATACCAGAAACTTGGACTACTCTACAGAAATTGAAAATTCCTTACACCCTCCTCCAGACTCTCTCTGGCTCAGTCTCCTGTCTTACCATGTCTACTGTACGCTTCCCCTATCTTTACTAATATTCAGTCTACTCATAGGTTCTCGGTGTTTACTTGGCTAACAACCACAAGGGCCTTTTTAAGCCTAGCCATGCATCCCAAATCTCTGACATGTTCTAATACCCTTGGTAAGTGTAAGCATGGCCCTGGAAGATGAACCAGTTACAGCTTACCTCTGTCCATTAGAGTGATAGGTGCCAAACCAGGGATGAATTTCCAGTTTCCCATCCAGTTTTCCAAGTTGCACTTGAATTGAATTAGGGAGGAACTCTGCTTCACATGGATGGGGAGCCTGTTCCATAGACAGGGTAGTCTCTGGGATGCATACCTATCTCTCCAGCAGGTCCTATTTATATCACAGGTGAGGTTTAAGTCTTTAGAATGGGTATTAATTCTGATGCTGTTTGTTTGATGAACCTCCTGCATATCCACAAAAGTGGGATCTGACCAGGCCCTGTATGCCAGGCATAGATTTCCCCTCAAAAGCCTGTAGGAGACAGAATGCAGGGATAGGGCCTTGAGGCGGTCTGCATAGGACATATTACTTATGCCCTGTATTCTTTTAGTGAGGAATGTCTATGTGGACGTTCCATTTGTTGGATATGCCTGGTTAGGTACATTCCAAATTGGGCATTGTACTCAATGATAGGTCTGATGAATGCCAAATACAGTAGAACAATAACTTCCTTGGACTTAGATGCCATGCTTTTGTTTATAAGTTGGGCAATATATAATGATTTCCTCACCACTGCAGACATGTGATGATCAAAGGCTAGATTACCATCTGTGTGTGTCCCTAAGTCCCTGACTACTGGGTCAACTATAAGGGGTGTGTTGTCAGTATGATAGTTACCAGGGAGAGATGACTTCCCAAAGGATACTGTTATGCATTTCTTGGCATTTAATTTTAGTCCACGGCTCTAACACCAGATGTTATGTTGTCCATATCTTGCTTTCTTTCTTGCTGTTTGGGTTTGGAGCTGATCTTCAGCTCTGACTCTGCCATATACTATTGCTCAAGAGCTTTTACGGGCTCGAGACTAGCCCCTATCTCAGGATGCCTAGCGGTAGTTACCCAGATCTCGTTTGCTGCTTTCAGCATCGAGATTGCAAATACTGGCTCAGGCTAAGTGTTTTTCTATTTGTTGTATTTTTGAAAGAAAATCTCTTATTTATCTTATCTAACTTGTAGTAGTAGTAGTTGTCCCTTGGTTTTCTTCTACCTACCCTATCCTGTCCAAGTGACTTGTATTTGTTGTGGACTAACCGTCTTTCTCTCTCTGGCCTTTCACCTCTTCTAAACCTGTTTAAATTAGAGGTTTCTCCTTTTTTCTTGCCTTCTGTCAAGTTTAAGGAGTTGCCGTTTAAGTTAGAGGCTCTCCTTAGATGGGGAGTTTGCCGTTTAACTTAGAGGCTGTCCCTCTTTCTCTTTTTTCCTGTCTGTGTTTTAAAAAAAAAAAAAAAAAAGTGGGGATTTTTTGCCTGTTATTGGCTAGTTTTTTTCTGGTTGGTAGTGCTTTTGTTTTACTCTGTCAAGGAGTCAAAGCCTTCATGTTTCAAAAAATGTGATTCATACTGTCAAAAGATGTCCCTTACTGATGGACACACGAGTTGCTTGTACTGTTTAGGACCTGTTCACCTACTGGATTTGTGTTCTATTTGCCATGCATTTAGTTCACAAGTCATGCAGGAAAGAAAGAACAAATTAATCTTAAGAGGTTTACTGAAGGGCCCCTTTAATACTGCCATGGAGGGGACTCAGCCAGCCAAAAAACTGGAGAAATCCAAACCTTCATTCTCTTCGGCTCCGGGTTCGGATCCGTCTAAAGAGAAGGGCAAGCTAAGTCGGACCTGACAAGACACTCTCACCTACAACGCCATCTGTTGTTTCGGAGCCAGTAAGGTCTCACAAATGATCCAGGTCTCCTGCCTTGGAACCGGTACTGTCTGCCCCACAGTCTCTTTTATTGCAATCTGTGGCAGGCAATCACCCGTCTTCAACCCATTCCTCTCGATCATCCAGGAGCCTCTCAGATGATGATGTGGAGAGGGTGGTGAAGAGGCTTCTTAGGACACCAGCATTAGCTAAAATACTTTTTTGTGCTCATCCCATACGGAAGTGGTACTGACAGCCAAACCAACACCTGTCTCGATTCCTCCTCCGACTCCTTTGATTTCGGAAGTCATAGTGGTGGAACCGTCGGTTCCGGTATCCTCCTCCAGTCTTTCAGTTCTGACTACCGCTCCGATCTCCTCGATAACCCCTTCTATCGAGGGATCTGAGAGCTGACCCTCCCTCGTCGGCTCCGGTGGGGGGAGCGGCATCCGTCCCTTGTCTGACCCTACTGTTCCTTTTGGAGCTTTGGCGCAGGTCAGCTCAGCTCCTGCACTGGCCTCAGAGCTGTTGCCCTCTGTTTGGAGGAAGTCTCTGGCTTCTTCGAAACCAGAGATTCTTTCAGGTCGGGACCACGATGCCTTTGAGGTGATGAGGAGTGTGCTGTCTGCTGAGATGGCTTAATTGGCTCCTTTGCCTTCGGTGCCGGTGTCCGCCTCCGAACCTCCCCTCCGCCCCAAGTATAGGGAACCCATGCTCCAGGAGGCCTCATTGGGCGATCCCACCTCTTCCGAAACCTTTCCTGAGCATCCCTCGGAGGAGGTCCCTTGGAAGAGGACTTGCAAGAGGAAGCATTTGGACTCCCCTGAGTCCTTGATATCAGACACAGACTTGGATGACTCAGAAGGATCCCCACTGTCCCCCTTTGAAGATGTCTCTTTTTCAGGCATATTAGAGATCCTTAGAGGGGTGACTGGAAGTCCCTTGCCCCTTCTGAAGACGAGTCATTGTACCTGGATGTATTCAGTTCCCAACCCCTCCACCTTTTGGCTATCTCCTCCTTTCGACCCACTATTGCACATAGTGAGTTGAAAGGCGTGGAGTTCTCCAGACGCGATGAAACTAGTTCCTCGGAGGCCCAATAAATTCATTACGGCCCCTGAAGACAGACTCTTCTTCTCCAAGGGTGTTACCATTGATGCAGTGGTGGTGGCGGCGGCAGCCACCAAGAAGGAATTAGCGGAAACGTCTTCATCTGTCCATCCGCCAAATAAAGAGTCTTGTACGATGGACAGATATGGGAAGAGTATGTTTTTCTTCAGCGACCTTTACACTCAGGTCACTGAACTGTTTGTCCTACTTTACAAGGCTTCAAAGGGATCTCCTCAAAGAGTTAGGAGATACCTTACATGTTCCTACAGCTACGGGAGCCTGGGACAAGGCGGCTTCTCAGCTTGCAACCTTGACTTCAGTGGTTAACTCCTCCATGTGGCTAATTTCTTACGCAGCCGATGGGGCGAGCAGGGCGGAAAGCACAGGGATAGCCTTAAGCAGACACTCCTGGATGCTCCTTTGTCATTTTGTGGAGCCCTTCAAGACTTCTTTTACCAACGTTCCCTTTGACGGCTCGTTCTTGTTGGGGCCTCAGGTAAAAGAGACTCATACCAGGTGTGAACAGGATGGGAAAACTCTCTCTGTCGTGGGAGTATATTTTTCTGCTCCATCTAGGCCTTACCCTAAAGGCCAGAAGAGAGGAAAAATGTGGTTCTGAAAATCTCAGGGAGCTTCGCCTGACCCACATGGAGATTTTTCCCCCAGGGGCAGGGGGAAAATAACAACAGAAGACTCCAATCTCATGGCAGGGGCAGTCCTCAGAATCAGATACCTTCTCTGGTAGGCCCTTCCAGCGCTCCTGAAGGGAGGCCCGACTGTCCAACTCTGGCGACAGTCAGGGGGAGATTATTTTCGTACCCAAAAGCCTGGCAGACATTCACAGAAGACACATGGGTACTATCGATAATATCCGGAGGTTACAATATAGCCTTCCCTCATTTCCCTTGTCAAAAAGGCAACACTCTATCCCAGATGTTCCACCCAGTCTTTGGGATCAAGCAAACCTAGAGGTTCAAAGGTTGCTAAGAAAAGGGGTCATCCAGGAAGTCCCCGCAGATCAAATCGGATCCGGAACTTACTCCAGGTTCTTTTTACTTCCAAAGAAAACAGGGGACTGGAGACCCATATTGGATCTCAGCAGGCTGAATAAATCAGTCGAGAAAACAACGTTATGGATAGTAACACTGCAGTCCATTCTTCCCTTTCTGGGACAGGACAATTGGATGTGCTCTATCGATCTCCAGGATGTGTACTACCACATAAAAATGGACAGACGGTCAAGAAGATGTCTACGCTTCCAGCTGGGAGCCAGTCACTGTCAGTTCAGAGCTCTATCCTTTGGTCTCACCACAGCCCCCATAGGGTTCACCAAATGCATGGCAGTAGTTACGACTCACCTGAGGCTTCTAAGATTCTGGGTGTTTCCATATCTAGACGACTGGCTCCTTACTGCCACCACGGAGCATCAACTAATCAAGGCAAAGGAATCCACAATTTGCTTTTGTTCTCAACTAGGGATCACCATAAACTATGAAAAGTCTGCCTTGTTGCCTTGTCAATATATTAACTGTATAGGCTGCATACCACTGTAAAAACTTGTCTATTGTAATTTATGTGTATATTAATCATGTCTAAATATCTGAATTTTTCTATGTGGAGCTTTTCTCCCCAGGCCTTTGTTGAAAAATTGCCTTTTTGGCTCAGTCAGACATCCCGGTTAACAAATGTAAAATAAAGTAAATAGAAAAAAATAAATAGGGGTAGATTTGGGCACAAAGTCCATGATAGCAAAGCTGCCTCAAGAAAGAGTATTAACGATCCGTCGCCAGTTTGCAATGCTGTTCACACAAAACAGAATCCAGGCAAGATTTGTCCTCAAGGTCCTGGGTTCTATGGCAGCGGCAATCACTCTGGTCCGTATGGCTCTCTTCCACATGAGAATTCAACAGTGGCTCCTGTTTGCACAATGGTCATTCCAGGATTTACACATGTCACATCAGATTCTGATTACAGAATCTTGCAAAAAGGATCTGGAGTGGCGGATTCACTCCCCTATGGTAACAATAGGCAGGCCGTTTCTACCCCCCCCCCAACCTGTAGCCACAGTGACCATGGACGCTTCCCAGATAGGGTGGGGGGCATTATCTGGGACAGACTGTTCAAAGGACTTGGCAGGAGCACGAGTACCACTTGCACGTCAATGTCCTGGAGATGAGAGCAGTGCTTTTGGCATTGCAAGCACTTCAGGACTCTCTACCTACAGGGACTATAGCAATTCAGACAGACAATATGTCGGTAGTATGGTACATCAACAAACAGGATGGAACCAGATCTTACCCCTTGTGTCGAGAGGCTCTTCGAGTTTGGCAGTGGGCGATGTCTTCCCAACGCTTTCTGGTTGCAACACACACACCGGGGAAATCCAACGTGATAGTGGACAAGCTCAGCCAGGCTATCCTGATGCCTCACGAGTGGTCCATGAAACAGGAAGTTGCAGACTTGATTTTTCGCAAATTAGGCCAGCCATGCTGCACGCTGTTTGCCACCCCCCTCAACAGCAAATGCAGCAGCTACTTTGCCCTAGTCCCACCACCGGGACAGTCACCCAGGGATGCACTTGTCCACAATTCACCCCCCCCGGGACTGCTTTACGCCTTTCCATCTTTTCCCCTGATCCCCAAGGTTCTTCAGAAAGCACAGTCATTGGGTTGTAAGCTAATCCTCATTGCCCCTTACTGGCCTCGCCAGATATGGTTCCCATTCCTTTGGCCTCACCTGCAAGGGGGAGCCTTGGATCCTGGACCCAGCACCAGATCTTTTGGTGCATCAGTCTTGGGCTCTCCATCCTTCCATCCAAGTTCTGAAGCTCACAGCTTGGTTTCTCCACTTCCAGTCTTAGCCAGGCTTCCCGATGTTTCTCCAACAGTTCAACACATTTTGATTTCCTCCCACTACTAGGAAACTTTATGCTAGTAAATGGAAGATATTCTCTTGTTGGGCAGGCAAAAATCAGGTTGATCCCTTTACTGCTGCCATTTCTAAGATTCTTGAATTTCTTGCTGAAACCTTTGAGAGAGGAGCAGCTCCTGCTACTATCCAAGTTCAGTTAGCTGCCATTTCTAATTTCCATATGGGAGAAATGGGGTCCAATATCATGTCCCATAGGCTATGCAAGGCATTCCTAAAAGGAACTACCCTCTTAAGACCTCCAATAAGAGAACCCCCCCCCCCCCCCCGGATCTAAATTTAGTTTTAGACACTCTGATTCTTTCCCCCTTTGAACCATCTGCTTCTTATCCGCTCAAATTTCTGACTAGTAAGACCCTTTTCTTGGTTGAAATTAGCCAGAAGGGTTTCAGAATTACAGGCCTTATCTTTTCATCCCCCATACTTGTTTTTCCATAAAGATCGGGTTTCTCTCAGAACCAACCCCTCTTTCTTACCCAAGGTATGTTCTGACTACAATTTGAATCAGTCTGTAGAGCTTCCTGTTTTCTTCCCCAGTCATGGCAACAAGGCAGAGTATAAGCTTCATTAATTGAACATTCATAGACTGTTGCGTTCCTCTTTACACAGGACCAAGGACTTCAGAAAATCTAACCAGTTGTTCATATCCTTTGCGGACAATAAGAAAGGTTGTGCAGTCTCATAGGTGACTCTATCTAAGTGACTTTCAGACACTATAAAATATGTCTACGGTTTGCGTAAACAAAAACTTCCAGGAAAAATTAAAGGACACTCAACAAGGGCTTTGGCTACCTCTATTGCTTTTCAAGCCAGACTGCCTTTGTATCCGATCTGTGTGGCAGGTACATGGGCTACTCCTCATACCTTTATCACTCATTACAAAGTAGATGTGGCCTCCCGGAACAGGGCATCCTTTGGTTCCATGGTCCTGAAGAGTTTTTTCCAGTGAGCCACCCAAGAATCAGGTGCTGGGGACGCTGTCCCAAACAGCAAAAACAAAGGCGAGTTATGGACAACATAACATAAAGAAGTTATGTAATCACCATAACGTTCCATGTTTGTTGTCCTTGTTCTAGCCTTCCTTCTTCCATCCCACCCTCCTTCCCCCTACCTGGAGGATCAAGAGAAATCCCTTGTTTTTATTGGATGTCCTTCAAGGATGCATCTGCAGTCCTTACAAATGGGTTGTCCTGTCGTCAGGCAGCCCTTCGGTCGGCCGGATTCCAAAGTCTGGGTCTGGCTTCGGCTGGTGTCGCACTTCACCCGACGTCATAGCTGCAGTTCTTCGGGTATAAAGGCATCAGCCGACGCCATTTTCCTCAGTCTTTCTTGCCGCGTGGCGCCCGAAGCAGAAGCTGTTCGCAAGTGCCGGTCGGTCAGATCCAGAGATTACTACTACCGAATACGACTTCTAAAAAGCTAAGTACCCCGTTGGGGACTCTTTCTTGCCTCAGCCGATGTCAGAAAAAGTGAATAACTGTTTAACTTGTGGGAAACAAATACCTCCTAAAGATTTCCACTCTTACTGCTTACCTTGTTTAGGCCCAGACCACGACGTAGCAGCTTGTCTAGCCTGTGCTTCTTTTAACCGACGGACGCTTAGACATCGGTCGGAGTTTGCTGAGCAGTTTTTCGGCTCTGATTTTGCTTATATTATGCCGTTGGATCCTCCGACTACTCAAATATCCAAAAAACGCAAAGAAAAAGACCGACACTCGCGGTCCGCGGTTTCGGCCGAAACCGCGGTTAAGCAAACCGCGAGTGTCTCGGTTTCGGCCGAAACCGAGCAAGCGGTTATTTCTTCAGCCGAAACCATGCCTTCTACCGAGGCCTCTTCTAACCTGGTAGAATCGGCTTCTGAAATCCAACCTGCTGTTGTGGTTTCTCAGGAATTATCGGACACTATTCCCTTGGATATTTCGACCCCTGCACGTGGAGCTGCTAGGCCTCCTGCAGCCATGTCCATTAAGGCTTTTGCCAGGGCTAAAGCAGCTAAAGCTACTAAGACTGTGCCTGTTAAGCCCCCCTCTCACAGGCCCAGCTCCAGTTCCCAGATGCTTTCTCTGGCAGAGGATCTCATTTCTTTAATCAGGGGATCCCAACCTCATCCAGACAGGGCCTCTCATCCACCTCCAGAGAAGAGACCTAGAGCAGAGCCCCCTGAGCCAGTGTCCACGGATGATTCCTCTGATGATTCAGACAATACAGACCCTCCAGAGGCTCCTTATTCCCCTTACGAAGACTCTGATGCCGAAGAGTCGATCCCTTCTGCCTCTCCACCTGAGGAATTTTCCTTTGGGGAAACCTTACATGCCATGAGGGAACAATTTCAGTGGCAGGGCCAAGATTTCTCAGACTCCAGGAAAAGGCTTAGAACCTTTTTACATTTACCACAACATAGGCCTTTAGCTATACCTCCAGTTCTTTCTGTTGTAGATGATGCATTTAATGATGCTTGTACTGCTCCTGATTCATTACCTCCAGCCCCTGCTAAGCCTGATAGGTTCTACAGGGTCCAGGACACACATCACCATTTATACAAGGCTCCTTTTGCAGATCCTGAGACTATCTCCCAGGGGCCTAAGGCAGTAGCATCTACCTCTGCTAAAAATCCCCTCCCCTCTGAAAGGGAATCCAGGTCCTTAGAGAGATGGGGTAAAAAAGTATACACCTCTGCTACTCTGTCAGCTAGGGCCTTGAACTGTCAATTTCATATGATCCAATATCAGGAGTTTATGCTTGATCAGTTAACTAAAAAACTGTCCTCTGATGAACCTTTAGATAAGAAATATGTTCAGGAAATGGTACATAACATTCAGCAAGTTAGTAACCATTCCTTAAAATGCGGCTATGATGCACTGGAGGCTTCCTTTAGATCAGCCATGACTGGCACAGTTATCAGAAGGCATGCATGGTTGAAAGAACAGGCCTTACCGGACCATGTAAAATCAAAACTATTAGATGCTCCCATGGACAAGGTCAATTTATTTGGTTCTCCTGCACAGCAGGTACTGAAGAAAATGGAAGAGAAGGCAAAATCTGTACAAACAGTGAAAGACTTCTTACAGGTCCAACCTCCAAGGTTTAGCAGGAACTGGCCCTCCAAAAATCGGTCCTTTCCAGACTCCTCTAAAGCACAGAGAGGCAGGAATAGGCGTTCAAGAGGCAGAAATCAATCCAGGGGTGCTTACAGGGGACGCCAGTGGCAGGGCAACAACCAGCGAGGCACAGACGCAGCCACCTCCACTGCAACAGGACAATCACAGTGACTTGGCTCTGGCACCGCCTACCAGGGAACAACTAGCAGCACCCTTAGGCGGAAGGCTAGCCTTATTTTCAAAGAACTGGCATTACATCACAAGGGACAAGTGGATTTTGCAAACTATAGACCAAGGTTACAGGTTTCATTTGCATACTCTACCAGGAAAAAGAGGAATGCCAAACCTACCACCAAATCAAAAGGCAGAAGCTCTAAAACAAATAGCTCAATTAGTAAGAATGAGAGCTGTGGAAAAGGTACCATCTATGGAACAAGGAAAGGGATTTTACTCTAGACTCTTCCTGGTACCAAGAAAAGAGAAAAAATGGAGGCCTATTCTCGACCTGTCCGCTTTAAACATATTCCTCATTGTTCCAAAATTCAAAATGCTGACTCTACAGCAGCTTCTTCCCATGCTGGGCAAGGAGTCTTGGCTGGTAACTCTAGATCTCAAGGAGGCATACCTGCACGTCCCCATACGACCAAATTGCAGAAGATACCTCAGATTTCTCCCAGGATCAGAGCATTATCAATTCTCAGCATTGCCCTTTGGCTTATCTACTGCGCCCAGAGTGTTCACGAAATGCCTGGCATCAGTAATCGCTCATTGCAGACTTCAGGGAATCCAAATTTATCCCTACCTGGACGACTGCCTGATACAAGCGGACAACAAAAGCAAGCTAACAGAAGACTTACAAAGAGTCATTTACTTGCTGCAAGCCCTGGGATATACAGTCAATATAAAAAAGTCAAGGCTGATACCATCCCAAAGAATAACCTTTTTGGGTGCAGAGCTGGACACATCAAAGCAGATGGCATTCCTAACTGTAGAAAAGCAAGAACAACTTCCTCTCTACTTCTTGGCATTAACAAAGCAGAACCATCTAACAGCAAGAAAAGTACTGCAAGCCCTGGGCTTCATGGCATCCTGCATAATTCTGGTCCCTCGTGCCAGACTGCATATGAGAAAGCTACAGTGCTACCTGAAGAATTTATGGTCTCAACACAAACACAGCCTAGAAACCAAAATTCCACTAATACCATGCCTGAAGCAAGAGTTCCTATGGTGGGCTCAGGCCTGTCAATCAAACACAGGATTGCCCTTCTACAGCATTCAACCAAGCCAAACCATCACAACAGACGCCTCAGACCTCGGTTGGGGGGCACACATGCTGGACAAGTGCATACAAGGCTTATGGACTCAAGATCAGCTGCACCTGCACATAAATCTAAAGGAAATGCTGGCAGTAAAATTGGCAATCCAGACATTCAGACCATTTCTCCAAGAAGGACAGTTGGTGATAAGGACAGACAACACCACAGTTATGTGGTACATCAACAAACAGGGAGGCACACATTCATACCCTCTATGCCGGATGGCACTGGACCTATGGAATGTGGCTCTGAAATACAAACATTCAGTTACAAGCAATTTTTGTACCGGGAAAAGAAAACATTCTAGCAGACATATTAAGCAGAACTACCACGGATGCCCACGAATGGATGCTGTACCCGGACATCTTCAAAGCCATCACAAGAAAATGGGGACTACCACAAATAGACTTATTTGCATCCCCTTTCAATCACCAGCTAAAGAAATTCTACACAAGGATGTACCACCCACTTGCTTGGAAGGTGGACTCCCTATCTTTCAGTTGGAAAAACCTGACAGCATATGCATTCCCACCACTTCCTTTGATGCACAAGGTGCTATTGAAGATCAAAGAAGAACTTCCAAGGATCATTCTGATAGCTCCAGACTGGCCAAGACAACATTGGTACCCATTACTGAGGAGCATGTCTCGGGAACAAATGTGGACACTACCCCTGATCCCATTGCTGTTAACACAGAACAACTACAACATCCTGCATCCAAACCTGAAAACTCTGCAGCTGACTGCCTGGAACATTACATAAGAGCAATTAACCCAAATTTATCCCAAAGGGTTAAAGACATTATCCTTGAGGCTCGCAGACCTTCAACAAGAAAGAATTATGCAGCAAAATGGAAAAGATATCTCATTTGGAGTACTGCAAAGGGAAAAGATGTGTCACTGGTAAACATAGCCAACATCCTGGAGTACTTGGCAGAGCTCTTCCATACAGGCCTGTCCTATTCTTCCATCAAGATACATGCATCAGCTATTTCGGCAGAATACAGCTTGGATCCTCCGGTCTTCTCACATCCTCTGCTCAGGCAGTTTCTCAGAGGAATTAAAAATGTAAAACCTCCTAGGAAACCACCGTTGCCAGCATGGGACTTGAACTTTGTGCTAGAAAAATTGACACTTCCTCCTTTCGAACCAGCAGCAACAGCAGAATTACAATACTTATCCTGGAAGACTGCTTTCCTGCTGGCAATCACCTCAGCAAGAAGGGTTTCTGAACTACAGGCATTAATGGCAGTGCAACCCTTCCTGATCTTCCATCAAGATAGTGTCCATGAGAACAAATCCTACATTTATGCCTAAGGTGGTATCCAGAGTGTCTTTAAACCAGGCTATCCACCTACCTACATTCTTCCCCAACCCACAGAACAGGGGAGAAAGACTGTTGCATACCTTGGATGTGCATAGACAATTACGCTACTACCTGGACAGGACCAAGTGCAATAGAAAAACTGACCAGCTTCTGGTAGCATATGCAACAGGAAGGGAAGGAAAAGCAATTTCAAAACAGACAATCTCCAAGTGGATAGGAAATTGCATTAGATTTTGTTACTCCTTCCATGGAAAGAAAATTCCAGAGAACATCAGGCCTCACTCCACAAGGGCTATAGCCACTACTACAGCTTTCTTACGAGGGGTGGCTACCAAGGACATTATAGAGGCTGCTACTTGGACCTCCGTGCATACATTTGCCAAGCATTATAATTTACCTTTATACTCTATATCCCGAGCAGGTTTTGCCACTGCTGTTTTGCAAGGGATCCTAACTGCACCATAATATCTCTTTTTTCCTCCTCCCCTAGTTTGGCTATGGTATTCTACCCATTTGTAAGGACTGCAGATGCATCCTTGAAGGACATAGTACAGTTTTGTACCTACCATAAATGTAGATGTCCGATAGGAATGCATCTGCAGTCAGGATTACCCACCCGCCTTCCCCTCTGTGGTACTCCTAGGGTATTTGCCATCTTTTAGCTAGCTTGGGGGGGATCTATTATGGTGTATTTGTTTGTATATATGTACATACATGCTTATTTTATGTGTTTGCTCTCTACTGTTTGGAAACATTGGCATTTATCCAAATTTAGCCATCCAAGAGGGCACCTGGCATCTGGGGCAAGAAACACTGAGGAAAATGGCGTCGGCTGATGCCTTTATACCCGAAGAACTGCAGCTATGACGTCGGGTGAAGTGCGACACCAGCCGAAGCCAGACCCAGACTTTGGAATCCGGCCGACCGAAGGGCTGCCTGACGACAGGACAACCCATTTGTAAGGACTGCAGATGCATTCCTATCGGACATCTACATTTATGGTAGGTACAAAACTGTACTTTATACTAGCTGGGTTTCCTTTTTACCATACCTTTTGGTTAGTCCTACTCCCCCTTCTTACTCTTGTGGATAGTGTTATACCTTTATATGCAGGTGTCATCTGTTATGTAGAATAGAGTATATCTCTTTTCTATTTGTATGGTCTAGTACTGGGTTATCACAAACGAGATCTGGGTAACTACCGCTAGGCATGCTGGAATAGGGGCTAGCCTCGGGCCAATAAAAGCTCTCGAGCTGTAGTATACGGCCAAGTCAGAGCCGAAGATTGGCTCCAAACTCAAACAGCAAGAAGGAATGCCAGATCAAGGACAACAAACATGGAACATTATGGTGAGTACATAACTTCTTTTTGTTTGTGTGTGTCAGCCCCTCCTGGAGAACATCTGTGTCAGTGTGAGATTCAGTGACAGCTCCTAATTTGCAGTCATCTGCAAATTTAGTTAGCCAGAGACCACTGACATTGGCCTTGACTTCTGAGAAGTAAATGCCAAAAAGGAGAGGTCCAAGGACTGATCCCTGAGGGACTCCACTTGTGACTGGCCTCTCTGTAGCGGTGGACTCCCCATTTCTAACTTCCTGGGTCCTGTCTGTGAGCCAGTTTGCCATCCACTGGGTGACATACGGGTTTGTACCTAACCTCTTGAGCTTGTCAACAATGCCCAAGTGGAGTATTGTGTCATATGCCTTGGCTAGGTCAAGGTAGGCAGTGTGAACGATTTTGCCCTCATACATTGCTTTGGTGACCTTCTGAAAGAGGTCTACCAGGTTGAGTAGACATGATCTGACCTTGACGAAACTAAACTGGATTGGGTCCAGTGTCTGGAGGTTTTCTGTATCTCTATTCATCATCTCCATGATAATTATTTCCATGGCTTTACATATAAGACTAGTGAGATTTATGGGGCTGTAGTTTCCAGGGTCTGTAGATGGCCCACATTTGTGCAGAGGGATGACTGTTGTATTTCTCCATTCATGAGGCACAAAGCCTGTTTGGAGGCTACAGTTAAATAGTAATTCCAGAGGCCCTGATAGGTCATGTTTCATGCTATTTAGAAGGCATCCTGGGATATTGTCTGGGCCAATTGATGCAGTGTGCTTGGTCTTAGAGGGAGCATTAAGGACCTGTTCCCTAGTGATAGTAGGGGGAGTTATATTTGATGACATTTCCTGAGGGAAGGTTGAGGGGGAGAGAGGAGTAAAGTTGGAGCTGAATTTATCAGTGAGGAGGTTTTCTATATCTTTTGGCTCACTATAGGTGGTTCCATTTACAATGAGCTACAATTGTGTATTGCCTTTGACGTTGCGGACATAGCTAAAGAATTCTTTGTGGTTGTCCTTGGCCTAGGAGAACAAACGTACCTCAAATTTGGCTTTGGTAGACATTATTTGTTTTCTGAGTTGTTTGTTTAGTTTGATAAGTGTGCTTTTATCCTGCTGGGTGCTGCATCTCCTGATTTTTGCCACTATTTTCTTCCTCCTGTTATATAGCCGATTGATTTTGTGATTCCACCAGGGTGGGTTGTTTTGTCTAAACTTGAGCAAATGTACAGTAAAATAGCCAGATTTGTCACTAACCTTCCTCACAATTCTCATCACTGCCTCACCCTCAAGTCACTTCTGTGGCCTGAATTCTCTCATCATCTACTGCTTCCTCAATTACATATCACACACTTTATTCTCTGTAATCCTTCTTCCTGTCCCACCCTCTTCAAATTAGTATCTTACTACACCCCTCTCCGACACTTCCGGACAACTGACAAACACCTTCTAGATATTTACAAACCCCCAAAAAACATTGGAAAGTCCCTGTATAAGTACTCAGTAGCTCATGTTTGGAACACTCTCCCCTCAATATAAGATACATTTTCCATAAACATCAGTTAAAAAGAGAGTTAAAATACTATCTTCAAAAGACTTGGTCCTGCCCATACCAAATCCCTACATGACAACTATATCACTTACTCACCTTACTCTACTACAACTTTTCTTACTGTAATGTAATTTCATTGTTTTTCCTATTTACATTGTACACCTCTGAATGAATGTTATACTCAATTTATTGATCATTGTGCTGTGAACTATTTCTTATATCTCTGTTATGTTGATTGTATATTTTTGACCACTTTGTACTTGTCTATATTTTTTGCATGACTGTATATTCTTGGAGCTTTTCTCCTTGGTTGACACTGAAGATGGGCTCCTGGCTCAGTTGGACCAACCCGGTTAACAAATGTCAAATAAATAAACAATTAAAAATATTGCATGCATACTTATGCACATACGTAGGAAAACATGAGGAAATATAGAGACTACACTTCCCTCAGCTTTCAAATGGTAATCAGTATAATTCTACTGCAGCCTGATATTCAGGAAAGGAGTGAAAACTCAAAACATTTTACCACAGTGCAGGGAAGAAAAACGAAAATAAGTTCAGTTGGATACAATCAATACCATACAAACATTTACTTTGTGATTCCTGAAGGGCTTCAGATAATGGAAAAATACTTTTAGTAGAATAGCAAGATTGAGTTTCAAAGTTGTCTGACATGTTTATTAAAAAGTTATAAGATTTTATTCTTCTGCAGTATTAGGACATTTGCAGTTCAGTGGGTTTGTTTGCAAGATGCAACTGCCCAAAGCAATGCTGTCCTGTGAAATGAGGAAAAATGTCTGATTATAAAGGTATGTCTGCATGCACACTATATGAAAAATAATCACCAGTGAATTGAAAAAGCATGTAGTAACACGCATAAAAAAAGCCAATTGCCTAGGCTGGGATAATCATTCCGCAAAGTTTTACAAAAAAAAAAAAAGTACATTTATTTTTTTTTTTTTTTATTATTACATTTGTTGACCGGGTATGTCGGACTGGGCCAGAGACCTGCTTTCAGCGGAGACCCGGGGAGAAAAGCTCCACACTAATATAACACAATATGCAAAACGTAGTAACAGTAAATATTAGTATAATAGTAATTATTTTACAGCATCTAGAAACAGTACAAATCAAGATCCCTTTAACTAGTGGAGTCCCAGGGGGAAAACTCCACAATAGTACAAACAAACAACAGCAAGTATAATACAATCAGTAGATCTGTACCATTATAGTTGCAGGAACAACCCAGGAGCAGTAAATATAATGCAGTCACTAGGACTGTACAAGAGAAAACAGTAGATAGTATATAAGTTAAAGTTTATAAAAGGGATGTTAAATGGTCTGGTGATAAAGGTAGCTAAGGGTGGGGAAGTAGATTAACCTGGTGAGAGGCAGGAGCACAGCCAGTGACTGGTGAGGTGTTCCTTTAGGAGTGATTTGAATTGGTTATGTACTGGATTTTTTTGTTTTTGTGTCTGGAAGGGTGTTCTAGAGTTTGGCTGTTCTGTGAGAATAGAGGGAGTCACCATGTTGGTTGTGGGAGTTGGATACTTTTAGTAGGAGTTTGTCGGAAGATTTAAGGAGTCTGCTATTAGTATTATGTTGGACTAGAGAGGAGATGGCAGGGCAGTTGTTGAAACGGTAGTTACTGAAGAAGATGTAATTTCATTGCTGCAGAGACTGCAGATCTGTGTGTGACTAGATAGTATCTCTGGCAGAGGCTAAACTAGTCATTCAATTAATCTAATAGTCTGTGGGTGGAGGAAGGAAAATGCAAAAGGACACACTAAGCTTATAATAACCCATCCCCACTATGTGTGTGTTTGTTTGTTTGTGTGTGTGTGTGCGTGTGTGGGTCTGTGTGTGTGTGTATTTTATATATATATAAAATTGTGGGTATGTACAAGTGTTTATATGTATATATATATATATATATATATATATCATCTCTGTGTGTGTATGTATCTGTATATGTGTGTTTTGAGAAATACATGTATATATATATATATATATATATATATAGAGAGAGAGAGAGAGATGTATGTCAGAAATGTCAGAATATCAAAACTCATCTGATACAATATACCAGCTCTGAAAGCACACACCAGTGAAAAAAGGTAAAATCCATGTTTTCAGTATTGTGACTGTTAGATATTTTGCATCAAAAACAACTTTTAGATATTTTTGCTTTAGATCAAATGAATGTCAGCCATTTTTCTTTCTTACTTTGTGTATGTGTGTGTAGGTAGATAGATAGTAGGCTGCCAATATTTAACCCAGAAATCTAAGCCAAAACATTTTAAATGGCAACAAGAACACATCAAACAAGGGTTATTTCCAGGACCTAATGCAGTGCTGTCCTATTTTTTGTGCTATCACCTTCAGGATAAAGCATGCCTTCTAGCTTATCAGCGGGAGTGGTAAGCACTAGGTAGCCTGTCTAGCACAAGAGGAGTGGTTTCTGGCCCAGAAATTACAGTTTATTGGCCGTTTGGGCAGTTTTTCCATCACTTTCAACTTTCTGGTTTAAAAGCCCATGTTTGCGCTTGTTTCCTGCCTTTCTTCTAAATAGTCTAGTCCAGATACAGAATTGCTGTATCCAGGACTGTTGGTAAGCTTCTGTGGCCCCCCAAGCCTTTCTGTGTTGGAGGGAAGCCTTCTAGCTTATCAGTGGGAGTGGTAAGCACTAGGTAGCCTATCTAACACAAGAGGAGTGGTTCCTGGCCCAGAAATTGTAGTTTATTGGCCATTTGAACATTTTTTCCATCTCTTTCAACTTTCTGGTTTAAAAGCCCGCGTTTGCACTTTTCCCGCCTTTCCTGTAACTAGTCTAGTCCAGATACAGATTTGCTGTATCCAGGACTGTTTGTAAGCTTCTGAGTGGTGCCAAAGTCTGCTCTTCAATTTTTCGCTTAGATCTGCTAGTTCTCTCCTCTCCTGCACTTTTACTAGCTTATTAGTTTAGCATTCTGCCAGACTTCTTGTAGCAATTATTGTAGCACACAAAAGTGCTACCAGCACTAAACGTTCTACAAGGAAACAGCTCCAGTACTACTTATTAATGCCCACCCCTCCAGGCATGTCTAAAGGTCAGTTCCCTGTGCTTTCTCCTATTAACCTTTTGAACTTGGGAATCCTGAGGCAATGTAGCAACTGCCTCATGTACACTGACAACCCTCTCCTCTTACCTCCCAACACTCAGACTTGCGAGAAATGCACTTACGTATCCAAATTGGAAGCCATGCACTCTCCAGCCAAGACCAGAATAGCTGATCAAGAGGAGAAGGTCATCACTTGCACCACACCACATGGAACACATATCCCTCCAGAACACACACTGTCTCTGTCTTCACATAAAAACACAAACCACACATCCACCTTCGCTCAGGCTCTCAATAAAAATCTTCCCAAACAGCAGAGACATCCAAGGCAGAAACCCACTCGACCACCACAGCACAACACTAATCACGAGACACATAACTCTTCTAAACAGTATGCCACTCAACCAAAGCCCCTAAGGCAAAACAGCATGCCCAACACACTAGTCATAAGTGACTCGATAGTGAGGCACACTGATGTCTCACTCAGTAGGTTGAATAAGGAGAAAGTAGCAGTCAGCTGCCTGTCAGGCTCCAGGATCTGCCACATAACGCACTCACTCAGGTCCCTCAACAACAGGTACAAATATGACTCTGTCATTGTACATGTGGGTGTGAATGACCTAAGACGTACCTCCCTGCACTGCATGAAAAGAGACATGTCTGAGCTCTTGGATTATGTAGCCCAGGCGGGTATGACCCTAGCCCTGAGCAGCATCCCATCATCACCCAGAATGTTACCACAGTACAAGCAGAAAATGATTGATTTCAAAAACTGCCTACGTTTCTGGTGTCATTCTAAGGGGATCTAGTATCAGTTTGCCTGGGATGACATAATTGACAGACCTTGATGCTTGGCCATAGATGGCCTGCATCTGTCACCCCTCGGCTTCTGGATACTGGCCAAGGCTGTTGCCACCCCTATAGTGCCTTTTGTAGGTGGTGTTCCAAAGACCAAATTACCACCATAACAGCTACAAACAAATGCAATGTGAGGGTCATGCTGCTCAATGCTAGAAGTCTAAATCTCAAAATGCACTAACTCAAAGCACTCCTTAAAATGGAGAACATCGACATTTGTGCTGTAACAACCTGGTTCAAGGCAGCAGAAAGCACCCCTGCACTACCAGGCTATAACTCATTCCACACCTTTCGGCCCCAGAACTTGGACTGAAGCTCTAAAGGTGGTGGTGTTTCCATATTCATAAAGGACGCACACACCTGATAGCCCAACATAACGCATCTGAGATACTAAAGGCGCAGCTAACATTGGGTAAGACAACGATTCAAGTCGTAGCCTGCTATAGGTCCCTTACCATGTCCCAAGACTCACACTCCACGTTCCTAAGCACCCAGGAGAATATTAGGGTCTAACATAATACTCTCATACTAGGTGACTTCCAACTTCCCCTCCATTAACTGGGAAAACTACTCATGTACCAGTACACTTGCCCAACACTTTCTGGAATTCATTAATTCTAATGCCGTGGACCAGCTCATTCTTACCTCCACTAGAGGTAGCAACATCCTTGATGTGGTCGTTACTAACATGAGTGACTGTTGCTCTACACCAATAGTAAACTCCTCCCTGGTTAGATCCAACCACAAACTAATCACCTTGGAAATCCATATCACCCCCCCCCCCCCCAAAGTTAACCACTATGAAAAACTTCTCCAAAACTAACTTTGGGCTCCTAAAAACAGAGGTGGCTAACTTCACTGCACCCATGCAAATGGAGAATAGTTGCATAACTGCCGAATCATACAGCAATGCACATTGTAGTAACACATACACAAATGCATGGATCTCTTCATACCCAGTAGAACCAAGACTCTTGTCTCAAAAAAAAAAGGAAGCCAATTAGGTGGTCCTCTGCCATAAACAAGCTCTACAACAGGAGGAGGAAACTTATGCGGAATAAGGTGAAGTCTCAAGACTGGAAAAACTCCCTTATCAGCCTCAACAAAAGGTTGAGATCCCTCATCAGATCCTCTAAAGCTAGTTATGAAAACAGAATTGCAGCAGATAGTAAAGACAACCACAAGGCCTTCTTTAGTTATGTAAAGAAGCTGAGCTACTGCACAATGGTACCTCCTATACCAAGCCAACAGATATTGCCAATATACTGGCTGACAGATTCAGTGCCAACTTTACCCCCCCCCCCAAAGGACCAGTCACAGTACCAGTAGATTGCCAGGCACCCAGTATTACTGCTGCGCAGGTAAAAATAGCACTGTCCAAGGCCAAGAATACAGCTTCTGTGGGACCTGACAATATTCCTAGCTGTGTTCTGCATGAACTACAGAGTGAACTGGCACCTCACCTGTGTGCCCTGTTCAATCACAACCTCACCTCAAGCTTTGTCCCTACAGATTGGTGCACTGCTGCAGTCACCCCTCTCCACAAGGGAGGAGTGACTACGGACCCCGGGAACTATCGCCCCATTAGCCTGACTAGTCTGATATGCAAAGCTATGGAACGCATCATCATGGACCTGATAAACAAGGATATAGGAAATCGCCAAACTCTGGGTCCTACACAGTTTGGTTTTGTGAAGGGTAGATCATGCCTGCTCAACTTGGTCGACTTCTTTGAGTCGGTCACCAGAGCTGTGGATGAAGGCAAGGTGGTTCACACAGCCTACCTTTATCTGGCCAAGGCCTTTGCTACCATTCCCCACTCAGGAATCATAGAAAAACTCACTAAGCTAGGCATCAACCCCTATATTAATAGGTGGGTTGCAAGCTGGCTCACAGATAGAACCCACAGTGTGAAAGCAGCTGACTCCAAGTCAGACTGTCGACCGTCGACCAGTCACGAGTGGAGTCCCACATGGTTCAGTCCTGGGTCCTCCCCTGTTTGGTATCTACTTCTCTGAAGTCCAGGCCAGCATGAAAGGACTCTGACTGACAAAGTTCACAGACGATTGCAAGTTGGGAGCTATTATTAACTCCCCAGTTGACATCCTACAGAAAGGCCTCAGTGAGACCAACAACTGGTGTCAGAACCATGGCTTTAAGCTCAATGCCAAAATATGTGTTGTCATCCCCCTTGGAAAAAACCCGGTTCTTTTGAATTACCACATTGATGGTAGTCCACTGAACACAGAAGGCGTTACAAGAGATCTAGGAACAATGGTTGACAGCAGCCTCTCTTTTGACCACCACATTGCCACTGTAGTCAGAAAGAAATGTGGCACATCTCATTACTAAGGGTTTTGCATTCAGGAAGAAAGAGGTCATTGTCTCCCTCTACTCTTCCCTCATTAGGCCAGTCATCGAGTACAATATGGACAGGCTCAAAAAACTCCAACTATTTTCTGCCTCATATCACTTACTTAGAGGCGATCTGTGCTTGACTTTCAAAGCCATGTCTGACCCAGCTCTGTTAGAAATGCTACATCTAAAGAAATCCCAATCCCTCCGCACCACATGCTCCAGAGACCTCAGCCTCATTACCACAGTCAACAGAACATGCTGGAGGGACAGATTCAGAACCCAGAGACTCCCTGTGCTGTGACTTCCCATACATGTCAAGCAGAGCACCTCACTGGCCCTCTCTTGATGAGTGAATGGGAAATAGAAAATTCACCCCGGGGATCACTCCAGTCGCTCTACTCGACAGAGGCACTAGGAACTAGGGTCAGGTGGCACTATGCCAGGGTAATCCTATGGGCTAGGCTTGTAAAGGCTCCAGGGCCATTAGCCTGGTGCACACCTGTGAACAAAAAACTGTGATGTTCATCGTGTTACCCTGCTGCAGTCATCACACTTGGGTTATCTTGCCGTCAGGCGGTCCCGCAGTCGGCACGAATTCCAAAGTCTTGGTCCGGCGTCGGTTGCTGTCGCTTCTTCCCTGACGTCAGAGCACCAGGGGTATATCAGAGGCATCCGACGCCATTTTCTTCAGTCTTTCTTGCCGCGCGGTGCCTGAAGCAGAAGCAGTTCGCAAGTGCCGGTCGGCCAACACCTGAGATTTTCGAATCGAGTTTCAGTCCGAAGTCTTCAAAGGTAAGTACCCCATTGGGGAACTTTTTCTTGCCTCAGTCCGATGTCGGAAAAAGTTAACAATTGCATTTCTTGTGGGAAGCAAATACCTCATAAGGACTTTCATTCTTTTTGCATACCCTGCCTAGGCCCAGACCACGACGTCACTGGTTGTCTGTTTTGTGCTAGGTTCAATAAGCGGACTATAAAGCGTCGTTTTGATTTCGCACGACACTACTTCGGTAGAAAATTTAATTACATTATGCCGTCGGAGCAACCGACTACTGGCGTGCATAAAAAAACACAAGGATAAGGACCGGCAGCCTAGATGCAAGCCAGACTCCGAGGCCTCGGCTGGCCCGGTCGCCAGTTCTCCGGTTTTCAGTGAGGCGCCTATGCAGCCCCTGGCTACCACTGAATTGGATCCCCAGGCCGCATCGGACCCCCCAGCAGAGATTACTAGGCCGACGCAGCCATTTTCCATAGGCCCTGCCGACGACATTGCAGTAGGGGAAGCCGGTTTCTGAAGGTGTCTTCAGACCGACTACCCTCACCATTAAATCTTATGCTAAACTTAAGACTCCTCTAAAACCAAAAAAGCCTACACTTCAGTCTCCAGGTCAAGGCCCTATGCCTAAGAAACAGATGCTTAAAATGGCTGAAGATTTGATTTCTATGATCAGGATCCCCCCCCCCCCCCGACAAAAGGCCTAGACAAGAGGAGGATTATGCCTCCTCTGATCAGGTGTCTGTTTCCTCAGGCTCCTCTGAGGAACAGGATTACTCATTTCCCCCTTATGAAGATTCTGATGCTGAGGACTCCATTCCCTCAGCTTCTCCCCCTGAAGACTACTCCTTTGGGGAAACCTTACACACCATGAGGGAACATTTCCACTGGGAAGGTTAGGACTACTCTGACTCAAAGAAAAGGCTCAGAGAGTTTCTTTTACTCCCCCAACACAGACCACTTGCTATCCCCCCAGTTTTGGACATAGTGGATGATGTCTTCTTAGAATCTAGTCTAAATCCAGATTCTCTGCCTCCTTCTCCAGCCAAACCAGATAGATACTATAGAGTGCCTGACTCTCACAAATTTCTTTACAAAAGCCCTGCTGCTGATCCAGAGACAATCTCCCAGGGTCTCAAAGGGGCTAAAGCTTCTATGGCTAAAAATCTTGTACCCTCAGAAAGGACTCCAGAGCACTAGATAGGTGGGGGAAGAAGGTTTACACCTCAGCTACTCTAGCTATGAGAGCACTAAATTGTCAATTTCACATGCTTAAATACCAGCAATTCCTAATGTCTCAAATAAAACAAAAGATGGGCACGCACCCTCAACAGTCTGAATTCAAGGAAATGCAAGATCTGCTGCATGCAGCTGAACAGGTGGGCAAACATACTTTACAATGTTGTTTTGATGCCTTGGAAGCTTCTTCTAGAGCAGCTGTTACTGGGTCTGTTATACGTAGGCATGCTTGGTTAAAGGAGCAATCTCTACCTGATCATGTTAAAGCAAAGTTACTGGATGCACCCTTACAGCAGGATGTTTTATTTGGGGTTAAAGCAGAGGAGGTTTTAAAAAAAATGGAGGATAAGACAAAATCTATGCAAACGGTCAAAGATTTCTTACAGGTACAGCCCCCACGCTTCAGCAGAAATTGGCCAACAAAAAATTGGTCCTTTCCAGCTTCTGACAGACCACAGAGGGGGTAAATACAGGCGCCCAAGGGGCAGAGGACAAGCACAATCCCTTACAAACCTCGCCAATGAGGCACTACAACACAGAAGGGAGGAGAAGACAGGTCCCAAACCACTAGAAGGCAAACACAATGACTCAAACCTCAAACTGCCAAGCAAAACCCTCCTGGCAGCTCCCTTGGGAGGAAATGTAACACTTTTTGCAGACAACTGGCACATCGTCACAAAGGACAAATGGGTCCTAGACATTATCTCACACGGATACAGATTCCATTTCCACACCTTGCCAAGGATAAAAGGAATGCCAAACCTGCCACAAAATCAATGGGCAGAGGCACAAAAACAAATTACAGCTCTCATGGACATGAGAGCCATTCAACTGGTACCTACACAGGAGCAAGGCCAGGGATTTTACTCAAGGCTCTTTCTAGTCCCCAGAAAGGACAATGCTTGGAGACCCATTCTGAACCTTTCAATCTTAAACATGTTCTTGCAAGTACCCAAATTCAAGATGCTAACACTACAGCAGCTTCTTCCCATGGTGGGCAAGAAAGCTTGGCTAGTAACGTTGGACCTCAAGGAGGCATACCTGCATGTCCCTATCAGACAAAATTGCAGAAGATACCTCCATTTCATTGCAGGTTCAACCCATTACCAATTCTCTGCACTGCCCTTTGGCTTATCTACTGCGCCCAGGGTCTTCACAAAATGCCTGGCACCAGTAATTGCATACTGCAGACAGAGAGGAATTCAAATATACCCATACCTGGATGACTGTCTCATCCAAGCAGAAAGCAAGGACATTCTCTTGCACCACCTGGCTTTTGTAAGACATCTTCTAAGTTGCCTAGGGTACACAGTAAACGAAAAGAAATCAAAACTAGTGCCCTCACAAATTATAACATTCCTGGGTGCCAGCTTGAATACAACGGCCCAGACGGCTTATCTGACTCCAGACAAACAACTGCAATTAACTCAATACTTCAGAGCAGTGGCAACAAAGACCCAACTCCCTGCAAGAAAAATTCTGCAGGCCTTGGGCTTCATGGCATCTTGCATACTACTAATACCATTTGCAAAACTGCATATGAGGAAATTACAATGGTACCTAAAAAGCGTATGGACTCAACACAGCCACAGCTTGGAAACAATGATAAATCTCATTCCCTGCCTTCAACAGGAGTTTCTGTGGTGGTCACAGGCTTGTCACCTAAACAAGGGTCAGCCTTTCACCCTACCCCCAGCCAGGCAAACTATGACAACAGATGCATCGGACTATGCCTGGGGGGCACACATGGCAGGACGGTGCGTTCAAGGCTTATGGACAGCAGATCAAAGGAACCTGCACATCAATCAAAAAGAAATGCTAGCTGTACAAAATGCTCTGACAACCTTCAAGGACTTCTTGCATCCAGGACAGCTTATCATAAGGACAGACAACACCACAGTAATGTGGTACATAAACAAACAAGGGGGTACACACTCCTACCCTCTATGCAGGCAAGCAATGACCTTGTGGAACACAGCACTGGCTTACCAAGTTCAATTACAAGCTCAATTCTTGCCAGGAAAAAAGAACACATTGGCAGACGACCTAAGCAGAAACATCATGGATCCCCACGAGTGGAAACTGGATCCACAAGTATTCACAATGATAACTCAAAAATGGGGGCTCCCAGACATAGACCTGTTTGCCAGCCCTCAAAACTATCAGCTAACAAGTTTTGCACAAGGACTTTTCACCAGCAAGCCTGGAAAGTGGACGCACTCTCATTCAGTTGGAAAATGCTAACAGTATATGCCTTTCCTCCACTACCCCTTCTCACAAAGGTGCTACTGAAAGTCATCATGGGGAGACCCCGAGTGATACTCATTGCTCCAGATTGGCCACGCCAGCACTGGTACCCACTATTAAGGAATATGGCCCAGGGCCCACCATGGGTCCTACCACAAATTACCCACCTGCTCACACAGCAAGACAATCAGATTCAACACAGCCAGCTCAAAACCTTAAACTTGGCTGCATGGCAAATCACCTAAACAACCAGCCAACTCCTCTCTCACAAGCTTTTATGGAAGTTATTCTGGAGGCCAGGAGGCCCAGCACCAAGAAAGCCTACTCAGACAAATGGAAAAGGTTTTGCGCCTGGAACCAAGCTAAAGGCCAAAATACCCTTCAACCTGACATACCTCAGATTCTGCAATATCTAACTGAGATGTTACACGACGGGCTTTCTTTTTCATCTATTAAAATCCACGCCTCTGCCATTTCTGCTCACTACAACACGGATCCTCCCTTATTTTCACATCTACTTTTAAGGCAGTTTCTCAGAGGGGCCAAGAACATTAGGCCTCCCAGGAGAGCACCAACACCTACTTGAGACCTCAACTTTGTCCTGGAAAAATTCACGCTACCTCCTTTTGAACCAGCTTTCTCAGCTGACTTAAAGTTTATATCATGGAAGACTGCCCTGCTGCTAGCAATCACTTCAGCTGGAAGAGTTTCAGAACTTCAGGCACTAATGGCAGTAGAGCCTTTCCTCATTTTTCATCACGACAGAGTTTCTCTACGAACTAACCCCTCCTTTATGCCTAAGGTGGTATCCAGTGTGGCTCTAAATCAAACCATCCATTTACCCACCTTCTTTCCAAATCCACAGAACAAAGGAGAAAGACTCTTGCATTCCTTGGACATTCACAGGCAGCTACGTTACTACTTGGATAAAACTAAGGTTTTCAGAAAATCTGACCAGCTTTTTGTATCATATGCTACAGCATCACAAGGAAAGGCTATCTCAAAACAAACTATTTCCAAATGGATAGGACACTGCATACGTTTTTGCTACACCCACCATGGAAAACCAGTTCCTGCTACCATAAGGCCCCACTCTACCAGGGCAGCAGCTACATCTACAGCCTTCCTCAGGGGGGTGCCAACCAAGGATATTCTGGAAGCTGCAACTTGGAGTTTAGTACACACCTTCACCAAACATTACCACTTACCACTTTACTCTAAGACTAGAGCTGGCTTCGCCACTGCAGTTTTGCAGGGCCTTCTAGCCTCCTCTAACCCTGTTTGACTCCACCACCCATCCTTAGCTTTGGGATTCTACCCAAGTGTGATGACTGCAGCAGGGTAACACGATGAACATAGTACAGTTTTGTACCTACCATAAATGTAGATGTTCGCGTGTATACCCTGCTGCAGTCCAGGTTGCCCTCCCTCCATCCCCTCTAAACTAGCTGAACTTATCTCTACCACTCTCTGTGGTGTATTTGCTTGTGCCTAAGGCTTTTGTTTTATTTTTTCCATATAGCTCTATGTAGATATATATATATATGTGCATATATATATAGATATATATATATATATATATATATATATATATATATATATATATATATATATACACACACACACACATATATATATATATATATATATATATATATATATATATATACATACATATATATATATATATATATATATATATATATATATATATATATATATATGTGTATATGTATATATATGTATATGTATATATATATATATATATATATATATATATATATATACATATATATATATATATATATATATATATATATATGTATATATATATATATATATATATATATATATGTGTGTATATATATATATATATATATATATATATATATATATATATATATATATATATATATGTATATATATATATATATCTTGCCTACCTGTTAGGGGCACCTGACATCTGGGGCAAGAAAAACTGAAGAAAATGGTGTTGGATGCCTCTGATATACCCCTGGCGGTCTGACATCAGGGAAGAAGCGACAGCAACCGACGCCAAACCAAGACTTTGGAATTCGTGCCGACTGCAGGACCACCTGACAGCAGGATAACCCAAGTGTGATGACTGCAGCAGGGTATACACTCGAACATCTACATTTATGGTAGGCACAAAACTGTACTTTATGGAGACTGACAAGCCTTTTATTTCCTTTGTTGTTGAGCCAGTTTCCAAGTTAATACATTTATAAATACTGGTAACTAAATTAAATACATTCAACTCCATGATATACAGGGATGAAACCTCGGCTGTGACCCATGTGACCTAGTATCAGTTAATAACCTGAGTACAGGAGGAACTGACTGGGGTCAAGAGAGAGAAAGAAGGGGGTGAAAAGGCTGTGCCTCTTCACCTCTTTCTAGGGCTGTTGATTAGGTTTGCAGGCCCTGGGATTGTGGATAATATTACAGGTTCATGGTGTATGCTAGACACCATAATAAAATGCTCATACTGAAAGGGTTGAGCGGAGGTGACATCACCACATAAGTGGGAACCACCCTTTGTTTAGCCATTACACCCCCTCATTGGCACATCTGGAATATGCAAGGACTTACTGTTGAGAGCATGTATAGTTCCTCAGCAAGGCCCAGCAGTATGACAGCCCCAAGTATCCCTTTCCTTCTCTGCTGTGTATTGATAATGCACACTTCTGCTGATCCTATGGGCTTCCTGTGTAGGGTATATTCTGCCAGTAAAGGGTCTTGTCCTAGTGTATCACTACCAGTGCATGAAGAAACCAGGAAGATGGAATAATTGGGACAAGATGGGAATCTGAAAAAAATGATTAGAAAGAAATAAACTAGGAAAATGCATTTATAACCCATCACTAGCATACCCATATCAGAGTCAAAAGAGAGAAAAGGATCAATATTTTCTTCATACTTGGCTTTGTGGAATCTACTCTTTTTGTTGTAAATGGATAATTGAGATGTAAAAAAAAACTGCTTTTCTCTTTGTAGTGAGTTTATGGTTGAAGAACATGAGCTACAGAAAGAGAAGATTCAAGAAGATTATAACGATAAGTATTGGGATCAAAGATACACTGTTGTACAACACCAGATTCCATCTTTTCTTCAGAAGATGGCAGATAAAATACTTAATACAGGTAAGGGATTACATGTGTATATATTGTTCATTTCTGTAATAATACATTGTAGAATATATGGAGGATGTGCCGCATATTTATTTTTCTCAGTTTTCTCCTACTGTAAAACAAACCTAGATTTTTCACTTGAAGCTTTTAACTTCCATATTCCAGTGTTTATTGTAGTGTTGTAGTAGTACGTGGAAAATGTTCATTACAGTCCAAACCTGGCAGAAAGATAAGCCAGTTATGCAGTGCTACAGGGAAAGTCCAGGTCATAACACCTTCCAAAGGTGCCTAACAAAGTTTGTTACACACCTTTTAAGCTTTTAGGATAAGGTGGCATGATGCAGCATAGTTGGTTGTCACCATAGAACAGCACTGGAAGTACCTTTTCAACTTTGGAAGCTGTATTATACTTAACACTTTCACAAAGTGGGGCGGGGGGGAGAGATGGAAGTATCTAATGACTTTTGAAGCTGTTAGGTGTCTGTAGCAACTGTAAGTTTATTAGAGCTTTCAAGAGTTTAAAACACTTCATACCACTTACACTTTACATGCAACTCGAAGTACATCAGGAGATAAAGCTCCATTTATAACATAAAATTATGATTAGAGACCCAGTCAAGCTTCTGTATAATATTCAGAATGTAAGCAGATAGCTCATACCATAGAAAGTTTTTCTTAGGTAAAGCATATGTACAGTGCATAGTCAAGTGCATTTTGTACCTATGCATTTGTCACTCCCATGAACACCAATACCGTATTGAACCAAGTCCTTCTTCTACAGCTGCCTTGTACCAGCCTCCTGCAGGGACTATCTTCGGAAGTTGAGAGATCTTCAGCATTATTCTTGCTGGAAGCAATGGTGCAGAAGTAGGGGTTATCTAACTGCAGTAATTAATAATCCTGGACTGAAGCTTGGAGGCAAAGGTCCATTTCACAGATGATTTTTGTTAATAGATGTGGCATGCCAGGCATTGTCGTGGGCTCCAGATTTCTGTTCTTTGACTGGTCTATCAGCGCTGTGCAAGTCCTTAGCCAGCTCAGTAGCCACAGGTCTTTGTTCTGTGTTTGCAAAAATAGTTCTAGAGGCATAATGCCAGATACCAGTGCAATTGCTGGTACCAGTGGAGAAAGTGCCACCACCTCTCCAGTCATAGCCAGCATTAGAATGGATTAGGGGTGCAAAGGAGATTTTAGTCTTATCTCCTTCCAGAGGTTTAAAAAGGCTCTGAGCTTATGAAGTTCTCATCCCGGTGTAGGAGGATGAAGAGCTGTTGCTTCCCGTTTCTTGTGATCCTGTCTCTAAGGACATTGTTGATGGTTTCTTATAGTTCCCCATGTGTCAGCCCTACATTATCTTTAATTTAGAGAGCTTGTGTACATGATGTAGATGTTTTGGATGAGCAACTTAAGAAGTTCCAGAGATGGGAGAAGCTTCCAAGTCGATGTCTCATAAATTTCTCCCATAATGTCTTTTTAACAGGAAATCTGCTTGACATTTTGGGCACCATTTAGATCTGTTTTCTCTAGTTCTCAAGATAAGAAGTTTAATCAGATTTATACTGCATTTAATAAAATACACCAGTGGATGATGTCGTATCTTCCCACTTTCATGGTCTCTCAACCAAGCTGCATTTTCTAAGTCTAGGACTATTTGCTTAGAGTCTTGTACCTTATAATGTCTGGGCAAGGATGACTTTGCAGAGGTCACCATGTCAGTGCGAGCCCTTCATTACATAAGCTAGAAAAAATTTGATTCGGGATGATTTCACACAACTCACCTGTTCTTAGTCTCAGGATATATCTGACATTAAAAAGCTCCCACTGATACCAAGAAAAAGTAATGTTTCATGCAGTCAGGACTTTGAACAGTTGCTGCTATAGCAGACAGGTCAGATGCAGCAGGATGTGTATATACATGCCTTGATGAGGTTGACTGATTTAAAATACTATAACAGCAACAAAAGCGGACAAGATAGATGGTTTACTTACTGCAAAATGATAAAGTCCGAACACACCAACCAGGGTGAACCAAACACTGGCAAAGGTTCCTATTAAAGCGCACAAATTATGTAAAAAAACTGAAGACCATTTATTGCGAGCGCTTTCGCAGTCAAAAAACACTGCTTGTCAGACATTACATTCTTTTAGACTGCTTAAATACATCAAGCAGCCAATAAAAACAATTCAACAAATAATTATGTAAAACAAATAAAGGTGTAATGCATAGTAAATACTTTCCCTTCCTGGACAGAAATACATAGCAAAAAATAACAACTACTCAGTTCAGAACAATACATCTTAGAACACACAACAATACTCTCATAATATAACGGTAGCTCTCCCATCCAAAAATAACATTGCTTATAAAATACATTACTTCTAAAAATACTTAACTTACTATTCAATTTCTACTTCTTATTATTATTTTTAACATCACACCAATGACAGATGGTAATACCTGTCATTTGGTGAATTCAGCTTATTGTGAGTATTGTCTATCGTTTTATGTAGGTAAAACTGATAGACGTTTACATGATCGCATAAGGGGAACATTTATACAACATGAATATCATGTCTACCACTAATGCATTAGCTAGACATGTTATGCAAAATAATGTTTCATATACTTTTAAATTTTTAGTGGTAGAAACTATTAAATTTAGTGAGCATGGGGATGATGATAGGAATTTGTCAGAGACATCCGAAATTAGATGGATTATTCATTTGGGGCTAATAGAGGACGGGGTTTGAATGATAGGGTCTCTATTAAACTGGTCCTGAAAGCCAAGAAATTGTGTAAGTATTTTTTATAAGTAATGTATTTTAGAAGTAATGTTATTTTTAGATGGGAGGCTACTGTTATATTATGACAGTATTGTTGTGTGTTCTAAGATTTATTGTTCTGAACTGAGAAGTAGTTATTTTTTGCAATGCATTTCTGTCCATTCTGTAGGATGGAGAAGTATTTACTAGGTATTACACATTTATTTGTTTTACATAATTATTTGTTGAATTGTTTTTATTGGTTGATTGATGTATTTAAGCAGTCTAAAGGAATGTAATGTCTGATGAGGCAGTGTTTTTTGACTGCAAAAGCGCTCACAATAAATGGTCTTCAGTTTTTTACACGATTTGTGTCCTTTAATATGAGCCTTTGCCACTGTTTGGTTCACCCTGGTTGGTGTGATTTAAAATACTAGTTTAAAAACTGTGCATTATGGTTGCATCCATAACAATATCCTCTACATTCAGAGATACAGTGCAGACATTTACTAAATTGTCTGCTGGAGGTAGGAAACATGCAGAAGTGATCATTATGTATATTACACTCATTTGGGAATATGTTTAGCACATAAACGTGCCTTGCCAGCTTTTTAAAAGGTACAGCCATTATCACTAGTACAGGGAAAACACAAAGTCTTTCAATAGGTAGACGATTTTTGAAGGGAGATGTGTTCCACACAGGTTGATGCCCAGACACTAGTGTAGAGAGTTTTATGGGTAGTCCTGAATCCTACTCCACACCACTGTTTCCAGTCCATCCTGTGAAGAAGAGAAGTCTGTTCTTCCTTACCATGTTATCTTGGGAGAGCAAACAGCAGATAACAGGAGTGCTAAAACTAATAAGGGGTGGGTATTCCCTAGAGCCAGGAGAATAGCCAGAGTCTTTCTCCACCATGATATAATTCTCTACTCATAACAGTCCAGCATATACAAAGAAGTATGTAGGAAAGATTATTTTTTCTAGTTTCTTTCTAGTCCTTGGGGAGAACCATGAATACATAGATCACAGTCATTCATCATGTTAAAAAATGTTTAGATACTGTCTTAGATGCCCATGCTAGGCACAGAAAATTGAATATACATAATGCCTTCTTCTGTGTCAGAATCAGAAAGTGTCACAGAAAACTGTTCCTGTTTTTTAAAGATTGGCAAATGGCATTATCCATTTCAAGCCCATCCATGCGGTCAGTTTTGTAGAATTTATTTATTTTATTTTGCATTTGATAACCGGGAAAGTCCGACTGGACATAAGTCCATTTTCAGCGGAGGCCCGGGGAGATAAGCTCCAAGCACGCATACATAGAATAACAGGCAATTTCATGGAACATTCGATGTTCTTCTTGTTTCACTGTTGCAGTCATCACATTTGGGTTATCTGCTTGCAGTAGCCCTCAGTCGGCCTGATTATCAAAGTCTTGGGTCCTGTGTCAGTTGCTGTCTCATCTTCCATGATTTCAGGTAGTCAGGGGTATAAAGCATGCAGCTGATGCCATTACATCAGTCTTTCTTGCCGTGCAGTGCCCGAAGCAGAAGCAGTTTGCAAGTGCCGGTCGGCCAACTCCTGAAATTTTCGTTTTTGAGTGTCAGAACCGAAGTCTTCAACTAAAGCTAAGTTCCCCGTTGGGGAAACTTTTTCCCGCTCTAAACTGATGTCAGTAAAAGTCATTAACTGTATTTCTTGTGGAAAGCAAATACCTCCTAAAGATTTTCATTCGTACTGTATTCCTTGCCTAAGCCCTGACCACGATGTACCTCGCTGTTGGTTTTGTGCCTTATTTAAACAAATAACTATTCGTTGTCGGTATATTTACGCTTCTAAATATTTTGGTACTCAGTTCAATTACCCAGATGTGGCCTCGGTAAGCCACCTGGCTACTGACATTCCAAAAAAACACAAAGATAAAGTCAGAGACAGGCCGCCTAGGTCCAAAGCTGCTGACGACGCTTCTCCTAAGCTAGTCGCCAGTTCGCCGGTACTTAGTAAGGCATTTTCGCAGCCCCTGATACCCGCGACTTCAGATTCGCAGGCCTCTACTGAGACCCATTCAGAGTCCGGTATGCCGCGAGATGCTTCAACTGTGGAACCTGCAGATGTCTCTACCTTGGATGGATCAAGGAGCCGCTGTGCAGGCACCGGCTTCTGAGGGTGTATTCAGGCCTACTGACTTGCATATTAAACTGATGCCATCATCTTCTTCAAGGCCAAAAACTCGAGCCATGCCTAGAAAACTAACGCCCAGACCGCATGGTCAGGCCTCTATGCCTAAAAAAACAGATGATAAGAATGGCTGAAGACCTTATTACTTTAATCAGAGGAAGCCAATCTTCCCCCTCTAAGAGACCTAGGACTGAATTTGCTTATGATTCTTCTGATCAGGATTCTGAAATTTCTGTTTCCTCTGATGACCAGGATTTACTCTTATCTACCTATGAGGATTCTGATGCAGAGCACTCAATTCCCTGTGCTTCCCCTCCAGAGGATTTCTCTTTGGGTGAAACCTTGCATACTCTTAGGGAGCATTTTCGTTGGGAAAGCCAGGATTACTCTGATTCTAAAAAGAGGCTTAGGGATTTCTTACTCCTTCCCCAACACAGGCCTTTAGCTGTCCCCCCCTGTACTGGACATTGTTGTTGATGCCTTTTCGGAATCTAGCTTGGCCCCTGACTCCTTACCTCCTGCTGCCAGAAAACCAGATAGATATTACAGGGTTCCTGACTCTCACAAGTTCTTCTTTAAAAATCCTACTGTAGATCCTGAGACCATTTCACAGGGACCCAAGGGCATTAAGGCTACTACTGCCAAAAATCCTACCCCCTTTGATAGAGATTCCAGGGAGCTGGATAGATGGGATAAGAAGGTATACACATCTGCAACCTTGGCCATTAGGGCCTTAAACTGCCAGTTTCATATGTTAAAGTATCAGCAGCATATTATTGGATTGCTTAAACAGAAAATGATGTTGATTCCTGACTGTGCTGAAAACAAGGATTTACAAGATTTAATGCATTCTACTGAACAAGTTGGAAAACATACTTTGCAATGTGGTTTTGATTCACTAGAGGCATCTTGCAGGGCTGCTGTCACTGAGTCTGTACTTAGAAGGCATGCTTGGCTTAAGGAGCAATCTTTGCCAGATCATGTTAACGTTAAATTGCTGGATGCTCCCTTAAACCAGGACCGCCTGTTTGGCAACAAAGCAGAAGTACTTAAAAAGATGGAGGAAAAAGCTAAATCTATGCAAACTGTTAAAGATTTCCTACAAGTACAGCCTCCAAGATTTAGTCGGCATTGGCCCTCTACGAATTGGTCCTTTCCTGCCTCTTCCAGGCCTTCTCAGTCCAAACCCAGAACCAGCAGAACACTCAGGCTTCAGTCCCAAGGTACGCACAGGACTAGGCAGTGGGGGGCACCCACTTCAAAGCAGGGAGTAGTAAGACACTCCTCCTTATGGTAAACTGTCTCAGTGACTTAACTTTGAAACTTCCAAGCCCTTCTGAACTGACTGTTCCTGTAGAGGGAAAGATTGCTCTGCAGGCAGAAGACTGGGAACTCATTACCCAGGACAAATGGGTTTTAAATATAGTTTCCCAAGGATACAGATTCCACTTCCACACTTTACCAACCCCAAACGGTTGGCCAGCTCTACCCCTAAATCAGTGGGCAGAGGCTCAAAATCAGGTTCTCTCATTCTTAAACTCTTCCAGAAGAGGAAAGGGGACAAGGTTTCTACTCAAGACTTTTTCTGGTGCCCAGAAAAGACAACTCCTGGTGTCCTATCCTGGATCTGTCTATTCTAAACACTTTTTTGGTGATCCCAAAATTCAAGATGCTAACTCTTCACCAGTTGCTTCCTATGCTAGGCAAGGATGCTTGGTTGGCAACACTGGATTTAAAGGAAGCCTACCTGCACATTCCAATCAGGAAATCTTGCAGAAGATACCTACGCTTCAAAGCAGGCTTCATGCACTCTCAGTTCTCTGCACTGCCCTTTGGCTTTTCTACTGCACCCAGGGTATTCACAATGTGCCTAGCTCCAGTCATTGCATTTTGCAGGCAAAGAAATATTCAAATATACCCATACCTGGACGATTGTCTAATTCAGGCAGAAAGCCAGGACATACTATTGAATCATTTGGCGTTTGTACAAAAAGTGCTAACTTCTCTGGGGTACACCATAAACGAAAAGAAATCACATATGGTACCCTGGCAGCAAATTGTATTCCTGAGAGCAAGCTTGAACACAACTTCCCAGATGGCTTTCCTCACGCCAGAGAAACAAGTTCATTTGACAGCAGGGTCTTTGTGGCCATTAGTTTGAAGTAAGCTATCTGCAAGACAAATACTGCAAGCCTTGGGGTTCATGGCCTCCTTCATTCTCCTAATTCCATATGCAAGACTGCATATGAGGAAACTACAGTGGTATCTAAAAATCCTATGGTGTCAGCATTCTCAGGATCTGGAAGCAATAATTCCTATCATATCTTGCCTACAGTTAGAGTTCCCTTGGTGGGCAGAGGCCTGCCACCAAAACAAGGGACTGCCGTTCACTCTACTCCCTGCCGCCCAAACCCTAACAACAGACACATCAGACTATGCATGGGGTGCTCACCTGGCAGCGAAGTGCATTCAGGGCAAATGGAACCCAAGTCAAATGCACCTGCATATCAATCAAAAAGAAATGTTAGCTGTACAGAATGCTCTGACCTGAGAGCAAGCTTGAACACAACAAGGGCCATATTCTTCCAGGACAATTAATGGTAAAGACGGACAACACCACTTTTTTGTGGTACATAAACAAGCAGGAGGGAACCCACTCATACCCTCTCTGCAGACTAGCCATTGCTCTGTGGAACACAACCTTGAGCTACCAAGTGCACCTAAAGGCTCAATTCCTGCCAGGAAAGCTAAATACACTGGCAGATGATCTAAGCAGAAATCTCATGGACCCACACGAGTGGAAACTAGAACCAAAGACATTCAAAATGTTGATAAACAAATGGGGGAGCCCAAAGATATACCCATTTGCCTCCCCCCCAGAACTACTAATTGGACAAATTCTACACAAGGACTCGCCACAAACAAGCTATGAAAGTTGATGCCCTGTCCTTCACCTGGAAAAATCTGTCAGTTTATGCCTTTCCTCCTCTGCCTCTCCTCTCCAAGATACTACTAAGGACAAATCAAGGATGATACTGTTTGGACCAGACTGGCCACGCCAACATTGGTACCCCCTCTTGCACAGTGTGTCACTGCTGGCACCATGGTACCTGCCTCAGACCCCCCCTACCCCGCTGTCCCAGCAGAATGGCCAGATTCTGCACCCTCATCTTCAAACCCTGAACTTGGCAGCTTGGCTAATTACCATCCCTCTGTAAACAAGTGTTGGAGGTCATTCTGGAGGCAAGGAGGCCTAGTACTAGAAAATCTTATGCTGAAAAATGGAAAAGATTCTGTTCCTGGAACCAAACTCAGGGGATGAGCACAGCAGCACCCAGTTTACCTCAGATTCTTCAATACTTATCTGAGATGCTTCACAAGGGCCTTTCCTTTTCCTCCATCAAAATTCATGTCTCAGCCATTTCAGCTCATTACAACACAGAACCACCCCTCTTCTCTTATCCACTGCTCAAGCAGTTCCTCAGAGGGGCCAAAAACTTAAGACCACCCAGGAGAGCCCCTACTCCAGCCTGGGACCATAACTTTGTATTGGAAAAACTCAGTCTACCTCCTTTTGAGCCAGCTGCAAATGCTGAGTTGAAATTCCTTTCTTGGAAAACAGACTTTCTTTTAGCCATCACTTCAGCAAGAAGGGTGTCTGAATTACAGGCCCTTATGGCAGTGGAGCCTTTCATCATCTTTCATGTGGATAGGGTGTCCCTCATGACCAATCCCTCCTTCATGCCCAAGGTAATATCCAGTGTGGCTCTTAATGAGTCCATTCATTTGCCAACCTTCTTTTCTAATCCACAGAACAAAGGGGAATGGATACTGCACTCTTTAGATGTGCACAAACAACTTAGATTTTACTTGGACAGGACCAAACCTCTTAGGATATCTGAACAGCTGCTGGTGGCATTTGCTGCAGGGGCAGAGGGGAAGGCCATTTCAAAGCAAACCATTTCTAAATGGATAGGCCATTGTATTCATTTCTGCTATAAGCACCATGGAAAACCTATCCCACAGGGGATAAGACCACATTCAGCCAGGGCTGCATCTACCTCTTCAGCCTTTCTCAGAGGTGTCCCAACCAGGTACATCCTAGAAGCTGCCACCTGGAGTTCTGTACATACTTTCACCAAACATTACCATTTACCAATTTTCTCTAAATCCAGAGCTGGTTTTGCCACTGCAGTCTTGCATGGCCTTATAGTTGGTCCTAATGCTATATAAATTCCTCCTCCCATCCTTAGCTTTGGGAATCTACCCAAATGTGATGACTGCAACAGTGAAACACGAAGAACATAGTACAGTTGTGTACACTTACCATAAATGCAGATGTTCGAGTGTATTCACTGTTGCAGTCCTGGTTACCCTCCCTCCAGCCTCCTGACTTCTTTTGGCTATACCTCTATTCCTTTTTACTATGCTTAAAAGCTTTTTGATGTATTTGCTTTTTTGTTGGAGCTATAACCTTGTATATATATTTAATTGCTTCCCATTAGGGTGGCACCTGACATCTGGGGCAAGAAAAACTGTTGTAATGGCGTCGGCTGCATGCTTTATACCCCTGACTACCTGACATCATGGAAGATGAGATAGCAACCGACGCAGGACCCAAGACTTTGCTAATCAGGGCGACTGAGGGCTACTGCAAGCAGATAACCCATATGTGATGGCTGCAACAGTGAATACACTCGAACATCTACATTTATGGTAAGTGTACACAGCTGTACTTTTCATGTCATGAGAGCTTTCATTGCATACACAAGGAGATGATACATACAGTATGGAATACATTAAATTAACAGTTCATACAAAAGTCAAACATTGATAGAGTATCAAAATACATCTACTCAAAAGACCTAAAAAGGGGCACAATTTCGTATTCATGAAACAGACTGTCAGAGTAGTTGGGGTACAAAGTATCTAGCAACTGCTGCTCTCCATCACAGATGATGTGTGAAGTTCCACCTCTACCTAGAAACTTTTTTTTTCTTACGGATAATAGTACAGTGTACTGGAACTTAGAATTCTAAAGCAGTGAGTTATTAGACTCATTGATTGTTATACTGTTTAATCCTTCCAAACTGTGTAGAGAAGGATGTCAGTTACTTAGGATGAATAGTTTGCACAGCGTTACTTTCTTCTATTTGTAGTTATCTGCAACTAATTCCACTCTTCCTCCTCTTAATTTCTTTTTAACAAGTTCCGATTTAGCTGAACCAATTGTTCACTTGTAAACTTGTGGAGTCTTTCAGGTACATATTACAGTATTATCTAGTTTTCATGCAGGTTGAAAGGGCTGCCGTCTGCCAAAGCAGAACTGATAAAACTTTTCAAACTCAGGATAAAAGTTAAACATATTCTGAATACTATCTGTATATTATTCTCTGCATGAACTTCTACTAATTCTGTATTTTTAGCTACTGATTATGTTCTCATGTAGTTGAAGTAAAAAAAAAAAAAATACTCTACCTGCATTTGAACTAGCCCAAAAGGTAGTTTAGACTGCTTGACAATAAATTCTCTTTTCCTGCTACTTAGCTTTTCTGTGAGAATTCCATGAATGTTCACCCCAAAGTACTTTATTAGTTCTCAAAACTGGGTTACTGTTAGAAGAGATCCTAAATTAAGTAATAAATTAACCTCATTCTTGGATTTATTTAGCCAGGGTATTGGTGGAACATCAAGATCTGAGGATGTAGTTATTCTCAGCTTTTATCATACAAGTCATCCTGTGCAGTGCCCCCTTCAGGATGAATCTCACTAAACATAATCAACCCCCTTTTTCCCATTTTCTACATGGGGTCGGGGTGTCATGTCAGCTGTCACCATCTCTCTCGATTCAGTGCCACACACCTGCCTTCTTCGACACTCATGCTTCACTGTCACAGATCTTCTGTCACACAAACCATCCACCTCTTTACTGGTTGCCCTAATTTCCTCTTAACATCTTCCTGTCTGTTGCAAATCTTGACCAGATTGCCTTCTGCTTTGTTTTATCTTTTCTGCAATTGGAGCTACATTGGCTTCTGCTCTAATGTCTTCATTTTTTTGTCTTTCCCACATTGCGCATCCTATCATCCATCTCAGGCACTTCATTTCCATGATCCCTAGCTTCCTCATCTGCTCTGCCTTTACTGCCCAGGTTTCTCTACCATATAGTAGTATTGGTCACACCACTGTTTAGTACACCTTACTTTTCAGCTTTTTTGGCATTGTATGATTGTAGCTTTGACCGCTTCATTCAGAGTTCCCTTCTCCTCAACTACACCTCCCAGATTCTTGAAGATATTAACTTGTTCCACTGTCTTCCTTTCTGTCTTAATTCTCAGCTTCTTCTGATTTACCAAATTTGCTGCCATTACCATTGTTTTTTTCTGCACTTGGTTTAATCCTATGTGCCTTCAGTTTTGTATTCCATTCCTTTGCTGAAGTTCTTGCTCAGAGTGTGCCTGTAATGCCACATCATCTGCATACAGCATCTTTGTTGAACTGTCCCCCTGACCTATTTGCTAATGTAGCCCATCACCAGTATTAATAGCAGTGGGCTCAGAGCTGAACCCATCAGAACGTTCATGCAGTGTGACAGGAGTTTGATACCTCTGTACTGCCACAGTTGTTGATGTCCCCTTTGTTCTTGTACACTGGCACAAGTATGCTTATTCTCCAATCATCTGGGATATGCCTTTCTCTCTCCCCTGTCTCACCCAGCATCTTTATCATATCTGCGGTGACCTCATGTGAGCCTGCTACTTTCCCAGACTTAATTTTCCTTCATGCTATTCTTACTTCTTCTAGGGTGGGCTCCTTTTTTTTGCCCTTCATAGGCTGTGTTTGGGGCAGTACAGCTTCTGTGGGGTTTTCTTAATGTACAGCTTCTCTGAGGTTTTCTTAATTTAGAAGCTGCTAAAAGTACTTCTTCCATCTGCCTTTGATGTCCTGTAGAGTGGTGAGCAGGTTGTTGCTGGCATCCCTTATGAAGGGTGTCTGACTATCTTTATCTTTCTCTCTCTGTCTTGCAACCTGATGTAGTTTCTTTGCATCACCTACTGAGTCACTTTCCAGAAGCTTGTAGAGTGCCCCTGATGCCCTGTTCTTTGCTATTGCAACTCATTTCTTAGTTTCTTTGTTAGCCTGCCAGTATTCCTTCTTAGCCTGGTTATTCTTTTTTTTCTTCCACTTTTTTGGCACTCCTGCTTTCTTTTGATGACTTCTTGAACTTTACATTCCACCACCAACTTTCCTTATGTAACTTTATTTCCATACCTGGTTTGGCCACATATCTGTTCTGTAGTCCTCACACATGCTGTTTTGAGGCACTGCCCTACGTGAACTCCACCTGTTTCCTCCTTTTCTTAGGGTGCTAGAGCCCTGTGTAATTCTTTGAACTGTTGTGTTTTCTCTTCAGTCTCCAGCCTGGTCTCTGTTGACCTTAGAGCCTTCTCTGATCATTGCTTGCAGCTGATTGTTGCTGTGATAATGTGAGGTATTGCCAGCTATGCCAGGAGAAGTAGGGCAGTGGATGAGTAACATATACCAGCACAGCTAGCTGGAATTTAGTAAAGAATTATATGTTATTTGAATATCAAACTGATTTGTACAGATGTTTGCATTTAAAATGCATTTGTAAAATTGCTTGTTTTAAAAAATGCATCAACAGTGTGCCCTGCTGGAATGAAAAGAAATATACGTGCATTATTGTAACTGTTTAAATGTGTATATTTTAACAGGATACTGGAAGAGAAAAGGTTAATCTCAGTCCACCTAACTTTGAGGAATAGAAAATTAAATTACTGGGCTTAGGCCATAGGCCATAATGGTGTTATCTCACAGTTTTGAATGAAACCAGATACATAATGCCTGTAAGAAGCTTGGTTTGTTAGTCTCTGTAGGAGGAATAGAAGTTTGTAATTGTTTTATGACTTCAAGAAGCTGCACCAGATCTGAGCAAAGCTTGTGTGTGTGTGTTATTGACATGTAGGTGCTAAATCCTGGCAGCTTCTAGCAGTGCGGGGTTGCATGACAACCATTCAGATGACCAGATGTATGTGATGTCATTCTGTACAGAAATAATGTTTCACTATTAGCTAAGACTGAAGTGTCAGAACAGTCTGTTTCTTAGAACCTGACATAGAAGGATCCCTCACCTACTTCATCTTGCCTTGCTCTAGTAAGAGACCAAGGATAGGAATTCTGTAAATCAGTTAGGAAAATATAATGAGATTAGTTAACTACTGATCTGAAGTAGGAGATTCATTTGTCTGCAACCTGTGGGTTATGGATCCGATATCGGATCCGAACCGGCATGGTTTACCAGCTATGGATCCAAACTCTCAGCTCCTCCCCTCACCCATAATGCCCTGCTCTACCCTCATGACCTCAGATCTCGTTTGCCGCGCATGGTGACCAGATTGTGTTTTTCCAGCTCTCCAGCTAAGTGTTATTTCTAGTCTTTAAAGTACTCAATTTTGAAAGTTTTTGGTTAATTTTGTGTGAAAGTGTAGGTTTCCCTCTTGTATTATTACTTTTTTAGTGTTTAAAACTTAATTTTAATATCCCTCCCCTCGCTGGTAGCGTAGTGTGTGTTTGGGCCTGTGAGTGGTTTTTGTTACTTTACTTTTTAGTTCTAGTAACTTTGTTTGTTGGCTTTTTGGGATGTCTGAGCAGGCCAAAGCTATTTTTTCTAAGTGCTCCGAGTGTGGCCATAAGCTTTCTCCAGCTGATGGCCACACTCGGTGTGTTAGATGCCTGGGGGTTGAACACCTCACATCTGGATGTTCCATTTGTGCAGGGTTCAACCCCAGGGCATTGAAGGAGCGGAGGTCCAAGCTTGTTTTGGCGGGTCTTTTGCCACTGGACTCGGCTCCGGCCTCCGCTCCTTCGGGGGTAACAGTTACCACGGTTGTCCCCTCTCCGGCTCCCCCTCCTCCTCCTGGGACTCAACCTCCCGTTAGTGGTTCGGAGGAGAGGGAAGCGAGGAAGAAGGACCGGAGGGAGAAGCACCATAAGCGGCGGGCCGAGACCTCTGTTTCGGCCCCGCCAGCCAAGCGGGCTTCTCCCCCGGCCTCTTTGTCTGCTGGCTCTCCCCCTCCTCGGCTCCGGTCTCCAGTGTGTTTTTCACCGGGACCTGAGGAGGAGGAGACCCGATCTCCGTCGAGGCTATCGAGGAGGCACTCAAGGCCTACCTCGGTAGCCTCGTCGAGATCAACTTATAGCCTGTCGGACGCTGATCTGGACCGGATGATGAGAAGGTTCATCCAGGCCCAGATGCAGATGGGAGTGCTCTTGCCTCCCCTGGGGAGCTCGACCCCTTTTAAGCCAATTGCTCCTTCTCCGACCCGCTACCGGGTTCGAGCAGTTGAGCCGAGCAGCTTCGGGCGGGGTGGGTCAGCGCCGATAGTACTTGGTACCGGATCCGACCCTGCCCTCGAGTGCATCGGATCCGACCTCTCGGAGCCTGGATCCGAGCCGGATCCGGGGATCAGTGCTCCTTCGGCGCCATCTGTGTCGGAGCACACTGTCCCGGATCCGGCGCGGCGCCGGCTCCGATCCACTCGGATCCGAGGGGAGCCGATTGTCGGATCCTTTGGTCGAGGTCGGCTCCCTTCGGCTTTTGATGTAGTGGAGAGGGCCCTGTTGAGGGTCTCCGGACCCCGGCACTTGTTTCGGCTCTGTCCCGCTCCCTCTGCACTGGGTCAGGCTTCCACCATCCGGCCCTTGGGACAGCCCGCTCCTGTGCCCCAAGCTGTTCCCTGGAACAGGCTACTGTTTGAGGAGTCCTCTGACAGCCCCCAGAGGATGTTCCTCGCAAGCATACGCAAAAGGAGGCACATTGACTCCCCGAGTCTCTCATGGAAGACACGGATTTGGAGGAAGGGAAGGCTCCCACGGTCACCCCGAGGATGTCTCATTTGGAGACATCATGGAAATGCTCCGCATAAGGGGGGGGGGTGGTCTGCCCCCAAGTCTTCCTCGGACGAGTCCGTGTTCTTGGAGGCATTTGAAGCGGGCCCGTCTACCTCTTGAGTGTCCCCTCCTGCCGACCCCCTGGTGGACCTCATTACCACCAGGGCGTGGAAGGAACCGGACACCGTGGAGCCAATCCCTAAAAGGCCCGACCGGATCCTCAGTCCCCCGGCTGACCGTGCCCATTGGAGTAAAGGGCCTCCAGTAGATGCCATGTTGACGGCGGCTACCACCAAGAGGGAACTTGCTCAGGAGAGTCCCTCAGTCCATCCCCCGAGCAAGGAGTCTCGGATGATGGACCGCTTGGGGAAGCGGATGTTTAGTTCAGCGACCTTCTTGGTAAGGGCGCTGAACTACCTGGCACACGTGATTAGGATGCAGCGCGATCTTATTAAAGAATATGCTGCATCTCCCCCAGAGTCCATGTCGGAGGAGGACAAAGTGCTGCACTCCACCCGAATGGCCACTCTCAGGTCAGTTACCAATACCTCTATGCGGCTACTCTCTCATGCTACGGAAGGCACCGCTAGAGCAGCAGGGGCAGGTCTAGTCACTAGATGTCAGGCCTGGCTCCGTCATTGCGATTTCTCAGAGCCCTTCAGAGCGTCATTTGCGAACGCCCCCTTCGATGGTTCTGCCCTCTTTGGCAAAACTGTTCGCGACACTTTGACCCAGAGCGAGAAGGACGGGAAGATGCTGTCTGCCGTCGGAATCCGCTTCTCTGCACCCCAGAGGCCCTATTCTAGGAACCAAAAGGGTCAGAAGAAGATGTGGTCCGGAAGTCACAGCAATCCCAGCCTGCTCCGGACAACCAGTCCTTCCATGGCAGAGGAGGACAGGGAGGACGCCGCCCTAGAGGCAGAGGGGCTCCCAGGAACTTCGGGTCCAGAGAACCCTTCTCTGAACGGCCCGCGCAGCAACCCTGAGGGGTTGCCCGACTGCTCCACTCTGGAGGCAGTCGGGGGACGCTTTTCGGAGCACCTAGCGGCATGGGAGTCCATAACATCAGACCGCTGGGTTCTCCAGATCATATCCAGAGGATACCGCATCCCCTTTCGTCACTTCCCTCCCAGACGTTCCACCCGGTCAACGGGAGGCCGCTTTGGCAGAAATTGGCCATCTGCTAAAGAAAAGAGCCATCCAGCCCGTCCCCCCAGACCAGATCGGATCAGGATTCTATTCCAGGTTCTTTTTAGTGCCAAAAAAGACGGGGGATCTAAGACCAATTTTAGACCTTTCTCTCTTGAACCTGGCAGTTCCCAAGGAGAAGTTCCGAATGGTCACTCTGCAATCTGTTCTCCCCCTTCTGGGAGAAAATCACTGGATGTGCTCCATAGACCTCAAGGATGCGTACTACCATATACTAATGGACAGGCGCTCCAGGAGGTTTCTCCGCTTCCGGCTGGGAGCCAGTCACTACCAGTTCCGGGTCCTTCCCTTTGGTCTCACCACAGCCCCCAGGGTGTTCACCAAAGTATTAGCAGTGGTAGCGGCCCACCTGAGGCTTCAGGGGGTGCAGGTCTTTCCCTACCTGGACGACTGGCTCCTTACCGCCCCAACAAGGCATCTACTACTATTGGCGCGAGACTCCTTTCTCCATCTTGCTCCCAGTCTGGGCATCACTATAAATACAAAAAAATCCAACCTAGCACCCACACAGTTCATAGATTTTATAGGGGCCAGGTTAGACACAAGGAGTTTAAAAGCCTTCCTCACTGCGGACAGAGTTCAAAATCTGCAGCTCCAGGTGCGGGCCATTCTCCACTCAAGCTCATTTCCGGCGGAGTTGGTCCTGAGGGCTCTAGGGTCCATGGCGTCTGCTATAGCACTTCTTCCTCTCGCCAGGTTCAATATGCGCATCCTCCAGTGGACACTCTTAGTACAGTGGTCGTACCTTGCTCTTCCTATGCATCATCCCATTGCGATCAGCAAGGCTTGCAAGTGGTCCCTCCTGTGGTGGCTTCACTCTCCAGAGATCCACGGAGGCCGCCCATTTTGTCCTTCTCCCCCTCTCGCCACGGTGACCACGGACGCCTCCCGCCTCGGGTGGGGGGGCACTTTGCAGGCCGGACCGTCCAAGGCACGTGGAACGATTCAGAGACCTTACTGCATATCAACGTTCTAGAGATGAGAGCAGTGCTCTTAGCATTGCTAGCACTTCAGGACTTTCTTCCCTTGGGAACAATTGCGATTCAATCGGACAACATGTCGGTTGTCTGGTATATCAACAAGCAAGGAGGAACCAGGTCTTACCCTCTTTGTCGAGAAGCCATGAGAGTTTGGGAATGGGCAATCTCCACCAAACGCTTTCTCATAGCAACGCACATTCCGGGTCGGTCCAACATCCTGGCGGACAAGCTCAGTCGCACCATTCTCACCCCTTATGAGTGGTCTCTCAATACTCAAGTAGCGGAACGCATATTCGCATGGTGGGGAACTCCTTCTTGCGATCTTTTTGCCTCTCCCTCAAACACCAAGTGCGACAGTTTTTTCGCTCTGATACCTCCTCCAGGAGGTTCCCCAAGAGACGCTCTGGTGCATGCTTGGCCACCCGGTCTTCTGTATGCTTATCCCCCCTTGCCTCTGATGCTCCAAGTTCTTCAGAAAGCCTCTCGGGTGGGGTGCAGAATGATTCTCATTGCTCCGTTTTGGCCTCGACAGATATGGTTCCCCTTCCTAAGGTCTCACTCGGTGAATCCTCCTTGGATTCTAGATCCCATTCCGGATCTGATATCTCATCCATCCCACTTATCTCCTCTGAACCTGGACAACCTGAAGCTGACCGCTTGGCTGCTCCAGTTCCACTCTTGATCAGGACTCCCGGTATTTCGTCCCCTGTTAAGGCGATCCTGGTGGCAGCTCATAAACCATCCACTAGGAAAGTCTACCGTAGCAAGTGGAAACGGTTTTCTTTGTGGGCGGAGCGGCAAGGCCTGAACCCCTTCACAGTTCCTCTCCCTTTAGTGCTTGATTTCTTAACCACTCTTTTTAACGATGGTGCCAGCAGTTCCACGGTCAAAGTACAACTTGCGGCAATTTCACATTATCACATTGGTCATGACTCCAATCCACTCATGTCGGCCAAGTTGTGTAAAACTTTCCTTAAAGGTACTTTCCTTCTCAGGCCCCCTGTAAAACAAGCGGTTCCTCCCTGGGACCTTTCCTTAGTTCTCCAGGCCTTGACCGCCCCCCCCCCTTCGAACCGGCGGCTACGGTAGATCTCAAATTCTTGTCGTTCAAGACTGCCTTCTTAGCAGCCATTACTTCGGCCAAGAGAGTTTCAGAGCTCCAAGCATTATCAGCTAAACCTCCTTACTTGGTCTTTCATCCGGACCGTGTTTACCTCAGGACCAACCCGTCCTTTCTTCCTAAAGTAGCTTCTGAAGCAAACATTAATCAATCCATTAACCTCCCTGTTTTCTTTCCTAAATATGAAAACAAAGGTGAATACAAGCTTCACTCCTTAGATGTTCACAGGCAACTTAGATTTTATCTAAACAGGACGGCTGGTCATAGGCAATCCGACCAGTTGTTCATTTCCTTTGCTAAATTTAATTTGGGCAAGCCAATTTCTAAAGTCTCTCTGTCTCGCTGGATTTCACAATGTATCTTGTTGGATTATCAAGCTTCAGGAAGGCCCGCACCGGAGGGTGTACACGCCCATTCAACCCGGTCAGTCTCTACCTCGGCAGCCTTTAAGGCTAGGATTCCTCTAGATGATATTTGTGCAGCAGCCACGTGGGCTTCATCTCATACTTTTATTTCCCATTACAAGTTGGATCTTGCATCTAGGGGTAGAGCATCCTTTGGCTCCACGGTGCTCCGGAATATCCTTCCATGATGGCCGCCCAAGATTCAGGTAGCTGGGGACTCTGTCCCACAGGTTGCAGACAAATGAATCTCCTACTTCAGATTTAGAAGTTATGTACTCACCATAACGTTCCATCTGAGTAGGTGTATTCATTGGTCTGCAACCATCCTGCCCTCCTATCCCCCTGGCCTTTCAGTTTCCTGCATATGTTCTGTTACCCTTTTTCAGGGTGTTCTTGCTTTTGGCAAACTCGATCTGAGGTCATGAGGGTAGAGCAGGGCATTATGGGTGAGGGGAGGAGCTGAGAGCTTGGATCCATAGCTGGTAAACCATGCCGGTTCGGATCCGATATCGGATCCATAACCCACAGGTTGCAGACAAATGAATACACCTACTCAGATGGAACGTTATGGTGAGTACATAACTTCTAATTTTTTCTGTAGTTGTGTGAATCTATTCATTTGTGTTATTTTAATATTTCCTGTGATTGAAACGCTGGGGTTTACTGAAAATAGATATTCATATTTTCATATTCATATTTTCATGTTCTGTTGTTATTTATTATTAAGGATATTTAACCTTTTTATTGTGGCTGGTCCTTTAGAAAATATTTTAACCTTTGAGAGTACTTAATGCATTGGTGACACTGTGGCCACTCTTGAAAGCCTAAGTGTTTGGTCAACATTACTATTTGTATTAGTATTAATTTCACTCAGTATAATTGGGTACCCTTGCAAGAGCCTTGGAGTAGCTGGCTTTGGAGTGTCTGGCAACAGTGAAACTACCTTATAGTCTAGGCAGAAGGGGTCTTAGCTAGTAAAGCTGTGCCAACGTGTGTGTGTGTGTGTGTGTGTGTGTGTGTGTGTGTGTGTGGCAGGGACATGAAGCCCTGGTTTCACAGAGAGGGTGCTGGAGGACTTGTATTACACACTCTGCTGAGAACCTAACAGCTGCACCAGTGGGGAGCCTTACTGGGGACATGGGGAGAGACAGAGAGAGAAATCCAAAACCCAGGCTGAGTGTGTTCCCTGTGTTCTGTTAAGGAAAATTGTGCTTGATGCAGAGAACTGCATCTGGAAATACTGGGTGTATTCATTTTTGTTCCAAGTGAATAGCCCTCTCCAATGCCAGTGTTCAGGATTCAGGCTCCTTGATTATTGGCTCAGAGAGGGACGTCACATATTGGTACATAGTGATGTGGATATTAATTGAACTTCTGTAGCCTGTAGGCAGTTTTCACTAAAGGTGGGTGTACTCTCAAGCAACCACAAGGTAAACATCCAAAGTTTCATTTCACAACAGGTTTATTTATTTACCCAGCTTTATTGGCCCAGCACAGTTGGGCATTATGGCAGGGCACGTATACTCCTCCCACCATTAGTATGGTTCCGTGGTGTAGGTTGGAGTACATCAGGTCCTCAACCCACTTATGATGGGTAACACCCATGACCAGTTGGCAACATTAGTCAGTACGACTGAATCACGTGAAGCCATGTTCTACACCATTGAGTTGTTAGCCCTGCTACAGCACGCAGTCTGTTATCCATGTTCTCCTGTCTTGAGGATACTGCACGCCACAGTAGATGCCCAAAGTGGTTGGTCTATACAACTTTTCCACCTATAGGGCACCATTTAGAAATGTTGCTGCTGCCCACAGCTCCATTCATTGGTGAGTTTGAGATGGAAACTCTCAGCATATGTTTTCGAGGTGGGAGGAACCCCACAGAGCAGTAGCGAAAACATGCAAACTCCAAACAGGCATTGGCTAGAGGTCAGGGTCAAACCTTGTGCATGAGAAGTGAAGACCTTAAACAGTACGCCAACCGGTTCCTCTCGCTATTAAATATATCAAACAGTTAGAAAGAATGCAAAGGTTCCTAACTAAAAAGATCACAGGTCTGAAGTTCTTGAGCTACCAAAAGTGGCTGGACTCTCTATTCCTTAATTCAAAGACCTCTACAGTTTTGAAGGGAGATCTCGGAATTATTTTGCTGTTAGAGACCTGGTTATCCTGGACCTCCTGTGTCTTTCTAAGTCCAGTATCTCCACTAGTATTAGTACTGGGAACCTAAATCTTCGACAGTAGATAGATAAAACATGGTGGAGGAGCAGATTTATTATTCATTATCTCCCAAACCTGTGGATTAAATTTCCCCTACATGTTAAGCCATCTGACTGACTGTCTTCCTTTAAACATAAACTGGATGGATATCCACAGGTTTTTCTCTGGGATTGACTGGTATGACCTTCCCAAAGAAAGGGGTGCACTGATAAGGCTTTAATGATCATATAGTGGCCTTGAATTATCTATGAATTTATAACAAGTATAATTTAAAAATATATAATGCGAACAAAATAGAAATTTATGGATAATTAAACTGACAAAGATATACATTTTATGACCAAAATGGGTATTATCTAGGGAACATTTAAGAAAAACATAAATGAAGGAAAGGTAGAAAGTAACAGATGAGCTATTAAAGGTAAATTTCCATTCTTTTAGTGTAAATTAAGTTACAAAGTTTATGGCTATGCAAGATTTTTGTGTTGGTATTCTACACAGACTATGCTTGTTAATGTTATAGGACAGGAAAAGGACTGTAGTGGAAGAGTTAAAATGGGATTTACAATTTCTTGAGAAGGATAAGGTTATTAGTTTCTCTTAAGTCAAGAGGATGTGTACTTCATTGCCTTATTAGGAAGTTGATGAATGATCTGCACCAGTTGTGCTCATTTTTTTTTTATGGAGGATCTTAAAGTCCTGTTGGTTATATACCAGTTTATTAGTGGGCCAAATACTGGACACTGATCTTCATTTAGAAGGTTGTGTGCACATGTAATGTGTATGGATTTGTCTTTGTTTTCAAAGGACATCCAGTTGTATTGAGTATATTGCAGTAGTTAGTATGAGTTTAATGAATGACTGACCAATTTATCTGTGCTGTGGTAAGTAGATGACAGTTTGGAATATACAGAATTATTTTATTTACTTATTTATTCATATTTTCATTCATTCTTTACATTATATTAAACAGTTATAGGCATATGTAATACTTTAGTCAGGTTTAGACTGGTGCACTTCTCAAATGTGAGGTAGTTGTGATAATTAGCTACGTACAATGACGTTTTCTCTGCAGGGCTTATGTTTAGAGTGATATTTTGTAGTTTAGGATTTGGGCTGGTGACGAAGTATCATAAGTTTAGATCTGATGTTGTCAGTCTTCGTTTATTTTTGACAGTTGGGATTCGGTTCTGATCTTTGGAACCGGCTCAGCCGTTATACAGCTCATGCCAGCCAAAAACTCTCGAGCCAAGTCTCTACCCACAGTGACCTTGTGTATGTTACCTCAGATCTCATTTGCCGCTCTGCCAGCAAGGCGCGTCAGCCTTTCTCTTAGCTAAGTGTTTTATAATTTCTAATTTTCTTGAGATAGTTTAAAAGTTTTTCTCCCTAATTATCCTCTTTCTCTCTCTCTCTCTCTGTATATATATATATATATATATATATATATATATATATATATATATATAGTTGTGTACTTTTGGTGCTTGCCCCATTACCCCAGGTAATTATACCTACCATTGTTGGTAGATCTTTCCTCCTTCCTTACTTTTCCCTTTCACTCCTTTGTGCGTGTGTGTGTGTGTGTGTGTGTGTGTGTGTGTGTGTGTGTGTGTGTGTGTGTGTATTTTAACAGGCTGTTTTGTTTTTTACCTTTTACAGTTATGATTGTCTGATAAACCAGCTATAACTGATAAACCGTCTAAAGGCACGTCAGGATTTAAGTATTACCAGGACTGTGATAGAAAGAGGCCCAATTCCATCTGGCATCTTTCATGTGTCTACTGCTTAGGTGCACCTGATTTGGACTGTGACTTATGTAAGGGGTTCAGTGAGAGAACCTTAGCAGAGTGCACTTTTAGCAAGGCCTTGTCCAAGGCTGACACGAAACAAGATTTACCGAAAAAGAAAAGCCTTTCTGTACCGATATCACCCTCAATTCCAGAGGCTCCTAAACTTAAATTCTCAGTTCTGCACCCTTTGGAACTGACGGCTAAGGTTCCAACACTTCAATCTAGTTCCTCCTCAGCACCATCAGCTTCAACGGTGCTGTCATCACCCTCTGCGCCAGCTGCTATAGGTTCTGGCTTGGCACCAACTTCACCTGCTGCTCAACAAATATTTACATTAGTGTTGCCACAGTCATAGCCCACCCTCTCAGCACTGAAGCCTATTTTGGAAATGCCCAGGATGAGATATTCCCCAACAATAGACCCATTCTTGGGTGAACTACCTAGTCCATTCATTGAAAGACCACAGTCCCCTTCAGCCTTTTCAGTACAGTCCTCCAGGAATCTTTCAGAGTTGGATGTCATAAGGTTGGAGGATCTGCTGTTGCTGGCCAGAGGTATTCCTGTCCCTTCTCAGGTCCCTCTCCCATCTGGATTAAAGATTTCTTCTCTCAGGACTCCTCCAACTTTGACTGCAGTTTCGGAGCCCAGCACTTTGATATCCCCGGTGCAGGCTGTTTCAGTGCCGTTTGATGTGTTCACATCAGCACTGGATGTTGCTCTGACATAGTCTGTTCCTGCCATGGAGTCGATTGAGTCTCGGGGCCGAGACCCCTCCATCGGTTCCGTGATTTCTGGTTCAGCACCTAGTTTGAGTATGGTGCCGATCTCAGTTCCAGAAACTTTGACAGTTTTGGGTTCTTCCCCAGCTCCAGTTTTGGAGGGTGGTCCCTTAGAGTGGGTTGTGACCTCAGTTCCGAGGTGATCTTTCTCAGTTCTGGGCTCCCAGTCCTCTTCAGGGGATACTGCCTTTTAGGTTATCAAGAGGGCCTTAGACTCCATGGGCTCCCAGCTGGCCCCACCCACATTGGAGTGTCATATTTCCATATCCTGGGGGCCAGAGTTGATACCAATCTCTACGACAGGGCAGTGAGTACCGAAGCTTCAAGTTGCCCAGATACAGGACCCCTCCTCTTTGGAGTCCTCCCCAGAGATTCCCACTGAGGAGTCACCCCAAAAGAGGACATGCAAGAGGAAGCATCTGGATTCCCCTGAAGAATCTGTCATGGATGACATGGATTTCGATGAAGGGAAGGGCTCCCCACAGTCACCCCCTGAGGATGTCTCTTTAGGAGACATCCTAGAAATTCTGAAACAGAGGGGTAACTGGAAGTCCCAAGATCCATCCTCGGACCATGTACTTGCAAGCCTTCGGCGCTCGACCATCTACTTCCTGTGTGACCCCACCCGCTGACGACCTCCTCAAGCTAATCTAGCAGCAGGTTTGGAAGACTTCTGACCCTACAGAGCCTATTCCCAGAGACCTGACAAAATATCACCACCAAAAGACCACCAATATTGGGCAAAAGATTTGCCAGTAGATGCTATGGTGGTGGCGACTGCCACCAAAAAGAAACTAGCTGACTAGTGTCCTTCTTTTCATCCTCCTAACAGGGAGTGTAGGACAATGGAAAGGTTTGGAAAGCAGATCTATGCTTCATTGACCTTTGCACTTGGGTCCTTCAACTTTATGGCGCACTTTACTGGACTCAGGAGAGACCTGATTAAGGAATTATCAGAAACCCAAGTTGGGGCTGTGTTCAGTGAGGTACAAGATAAGATTTTTTCTCAGGTAGCCACCCTGGAGTCTATATCAAACTCTTCTATGTGACTCATCGCCCATGCAGCCAAAGGGACGAACAGAGCAGCGGTTTCCAGCGTTGCTGTTAGGTGACATGCCTGGATGTGGTTGTGTGACTTCTCGGAGCCCTTCAAGTCTTCCTTCAACACTTCGTTTGACAGATCTTCCCTGTTTGGCCCTAAAGTAAAGGGCACATTAGCCAGGAGTGAAGAGGATGGTAAAACCCTGTCTGCCATGGACTTTTGTTTTACCACCCCTCAATGATCCTTCTCCAGGAATCGAAGGAGTGGGAAAATGCGGTTTAAGAAGTCCCAGGGGCCTTTTCATGACACACGTGGCACTGGCTCCCCTCGAGGCAGAGGGGGGAGCTCAGATGGAAGATGCCAACCCCGAGGCAGAGGTGGCCCATGAAACTAGGGGACCAGCGATTCCTTCTCTGGACAGCCCTGTCAGCGCTCCTGAAAGGAGTCCCGATTACTTACCTGTGGAAGGAGTTGGAGAAGACTTTCTCTGCACCTGTCAGCCTGGTGACAACATCCGATTCTTGGGTGCAGAAAATCATTGCCAGAGACTACAGTATCCGCTTCAGCATAAATCCACGTTCTTGAAAAAAAATCCCCGATGTTCCACTCCATCAGAGGGATCAAGCCGCCAAATAAATACAAAGCCTGCTACAAAAAGAGTCCTCCAAGGAGTCCCACCAGACCAGGTAGGATCCGGGTATTACTCAAGATTCTTTTCAGTGCTAAAAAAGACAGGGGACTGGAGGCCAATACTAGACCTCAGCCTTCTAAACAAGTTTGTCCAGCAGACAAAATTCCAGATGGTCATGGTTCAGTCTATTCTCCCCTTTCTAGAGAAAGATGATTGGATGTGCTCTAGAGAGTCCCCATTAATTTGACAAAGCTTTAGCTTGTCGAACTATAAAAGATCGACAGCTAAAGATTGAAAGAGCCAAACCGCGAACGGCCAGCTAAGCAAATTTTTTTCTCAGGGAAAGAATTTGCTTGGCCATTAATGGGAGTTTGCCATTTTTTCCGATGTGGAGTGATCTCGGAAATAATATATTTAGTTAGAGTGGTGTGAAGGGGTTAGGGGGTGTGGGGGGGCAGAGCCCCCAAATGGGAGGGGTGTGGGTGAAGCCCCCCACTTAATTCAGGTTGAAAGGTTTTTATTTTGTGTAACGGCCAAGCTAATTCTTTCCATGGGAAAAAATGTGCTTAGCTGATGGTTCGTGGTTTGGACATTTCGATCTTTAGCTGTTGATCTTTTGTAGTTCGACAAGCTAAAGTTTCGTCAAATTAATAGGGACCCTGCTCTATAGACCTTCAAGATGCGTATTATCACATAAAAATAGACAAGCACTCAAGAAGGTCCCTCCACTTTCGACTAGGAGCCAGTCATTACCTTTTCAGAGCACTGCCATTTGGTCTCACCACGGCCCCCAGAGTGTTCACCAAATGTATGGCGGCTGTCACGGCCCACATTAGATTAAACAGATTCCGGGTGTTTCCTTATCTAAACGACTGGCTACTCACCGCCTCCACCAGGCATCTACTGGCACAAAACTTAGAGTTCATCATACATCTCTTCAAGACCTTGGCATCACAGTGAACTATGAGAAATCTCAGTTGTCCTCCATTCAAGACTTGGAGTACATTGGGGCATGACTCGATACAGTCTCCTGCATAGCCTGTCTACCCCTTCATAGACTACAAAAGATAAGATGCCAAGTCTAATCCTTTTTAACGAAACAAAAAATGCCTGCTGATCTTGTTCTTCAAACCCTGGGTTCCATGACAGCAGCTATCACCCTAGCTCCCATGGCATGGTTTCATATGAGACTACTTCAATAGTTTCTAGCTTGCAATGGTCCATCCTTACTCATTCGTTAAGTCATCCGATCTTAATAACAGAAACTTGCAAGAAAGGTCTGTCTTGGTGGAGGGAGCCAAAAGAGATCCTTATGGATGGGATGGCCTTTTGTTCCCCCTCAGCCCGAGGCCATAGTGACCACGGACGTGCCCTATTTGGGGTGGGGGAGGCATTATCTGGGAAAGATAGTCCAAGGCACTTGATCTCCTTAAGAGGCCAACTTGCACATCAGTGTCCTGGAGATGAGAGCAGTGCTCCTAGCGTTGTAAGCCTTCCAAAATGCTCTTCCTCCAGTAACGGTTGCAGTCCAGTCAGACAACATGTCAGTAGTCTGGTACATCAACAAGCTAAGGGGAAACCAAGTCCTACCCCCTCTGCCGGGAAGCTGTCAGAGTTTGGCAATGGGTAGTATCTTCCACCTGCTTTCTTGTGGCAGTGCACATCCTGGGGAGTTTCAGCGTGATAGTGGACAAGTTGAGCAGACACATCCTACAGCCGCACAAGTGGTCTCTAAACCCCAAAGTGGCAAAACAAATATTTTGGCAATGGGGTGAGCTTTGCTGCAACCTATTTTCCTCCCCAGTAAACAACAAGTGCGGTGCATACTTTGCCCTATTCCCTACACAGAGAGAGTCACCAAGAGATGCTGTCCTTCTAGATTGTCCCAGGGGTCTCCTATATGCATTTCCCCCTGTTCCCCTCGGTCTCCTTTTTCCTGAAGAAAGCCCAGAGTTTGCGATCCAGAGTAATCCTCATTGCCCCATTCGTGCCCAGGCAAGTTTGGTTTCCCTTCCTGTGGCCTCACTTGGTTCATCAACTTTGGATACTGGACCCAGTTCCAGATCTTCTCTCACATCCTCAAGGGCTATCACACCCGGACCTTCACTCCCTCAGACTTGCAGCTTGGTTCCTCCAATTCCATTAGTTGCCAGGCAAGCTAATATTACTTTTCTTGTCTGAAAATTTCTTCTGCCTTGTCATAGACCATCCACCGGGAAACTGTATTTCAGTAAATGGAAACATTTTCTCTTTGGATTTCTAAGAATAATTTTGATCCTTTTTCAGCTCCATTTGAAAAAATTTTTAGATTTTCTAGTGATCCTCTTCAAACAAGGAGCGGCTGCATCAACTGTTAGTTACCTTAGCAGCCATATCTAATTTTCACAATGGCTGTGATTGCCAAGCCATAATTTCCCATCACTTATGCAGTGTTGTTAAGAGACTCCTACATATCAAACCTCCATTCAAGGATCCGTTACCCCCATGAGATCTTACATTCATTTTGCAATATTTAGTGTTACCTCCCTTTGAGCCAGTTCTTGTTATCTCAAGTTCCTTTCCTGGAAAACTCTTTTTCTAGTGGCCATTACTTCTGCCAGAAGGGTTTCAGAAATACAGGCACTTTGTGCAAAACCACCATGCATAGTCTTCCATAAAGATAGTGTCCTTGTGGACTAACCCTTTATTCCTTCCTAAGGTGGATCTCAATGTCAAACATCACTCCATTCCTTTGCCAGTTTTCTTTCCAAATTTCTCAAACGAAGACAAATACTGTCTGCATCTGTTAGACATCCACAGACAGCTGAGATTTTATCTTGACAGGACTAAGGATTGTAGAACTTCAGACCAACTCTTTATCTCCTTTCAGGACCAATGATAGGTAAACCTGTTTCTAAAGTGACCCTATTGAAATGGTTAAGAGATTGCTGTACATTTATGAACAAAACAGTCATAAAATACCTGCACCTGTAAGGGCTCACTTAACCAGATTAATTGCCACTTCAGCTGTTTTTCATTCCAAGGCCTCTCTGGATGAAATATGTGCAGCTGCAACTTGGGCAACCCCTCATACCTTTGTCACTCATTACAGATTGGATATAGTTTCCAGCGGAAGAGCATCCTTTGGCTCTACGGTTCTCAGGAATATCCTTCCATAAGGCCACCCATGGTAAAGTAGCTGGGGACTCTCTCCCAACTGTCAAGATTAAATGAAGTTTGACAACATCAGATAAAGAAGTTATGTACTCACCATAATGTTCCATCTGTGTTGTCAGTCTTCGTTCATTCTTGATATCCCAACCTCCTTCGAGATTTCCTGAAGATTCATACCCTTGTCCTGGGCTAGCATTGGGGTATTTACCTTGAACATGGCTTCCTCTCATATATTATATATTCTTCATCTTGCTGTAAATTGCAAACTTGATGTGAGGTAACACACAGAGGCATTGTGGGTAGAGACTTGGCTCAAGAGCTTTTGGCTGGCACGAGCTTTATAAAGGCTGAGCCAGTTCAGAGGATCGGAACCGAATCCTAACTGTCAAGAGTGAATGAAGATTGACAACACAGATGGAACATTATGGTGAGTACATAACTTCTTGTTTTATTTTATTAAGTATGAATTCACTTTCTTACAACCATGAAAGTCGCATGCATACTGACTTTTGCACTTGGTTTATGAAATTAGATGTATCTGTTGCACTTTGTATAGCAGTAAAATAGTCAGAGGACTGCAACTGTTTCAGGCTTTTGTTTTGAAGATTCATGTCATTTTGTTGTTGTGTCTTTCGGCTTATCCCGATTAGGGGTCGCCACAGCGGAACTCCGGTTCGCTAATGTTTGGTAGTGGATTTTTACGTGCCGAGTTACCAGCCCTGACGCACTACCTTCAACGAAGGCATGCCAATTCACGCATGCCTCCACACAGAAGACGCATTAACTGAGAATCGAAACCTGCAACGTCTTGCTGTGAGGCGACAACGCTACCGCAGCACCACTACCATTTTATAAAGTCAGAAAATAGTGGGCCCAGAATTCAGCCTTTATATACCTCTACGGTGGAATTATTTTGTGAGATTTGCATTTTGCTGAAAAGTTTTCAAAAAACTTTTGTAAGGGAGGCAACTCCCTTTAACGTTGTGTGTGTGTGTGTGTGTGTGTGTGTGTGTGTGTGTGTGTGTGTGTGTGTGTGTGTGTGTGTGTGTGTGTGTGTGTGTGTGTGTGTGAGTGAGTGTAGGGGGATTCCCCTTTACTTTATGCCACAAACTCCAAGGTTGTAGCAACTAACGGAAAGGGGAAATCCCCAGTAAGTGAAAATTCAGCCAAGTTTCAGGCCACTGCCAGTGTTCTGTCTTGATGGCCACTAGCAAAATAATGTAAGACAGGTAGACCGCCGCCTATCTTTTGGAGTCTTTATCCTTCTCAGGTGCAAAGTGAGTGCTTGCTGAAGAGTCTTGATATCATTAGCTTTGTTTTTATCTTGATAGAACATAGGCACTTTATTAAAACCAGAAATTGGCTGCTTCTTTAGCTTAAAAAGAAGCACATATTCATAGCTAGCACTGGCTGAGTATCCTTAATAATGTATTAATTACTGTGAAGAATATGGGAATTTTTCTACTGGGGCAGTGCAAGTTTATTCCAACAGCTACTTCACTGTATTTTCATAAAATATATCTTTGAAGATTTCTGCAGTGCTCTTGACGTATTTGCCTGTACTTTCTTAAAATTGCATAAGTGACATTGTTTTGATGAGTAAAGCCTTATTTGGGTGAATTGGATTGCAAGGTATTCTGAACTAATCTCCTCCCTTACTTTCTTGGTATTTTTTTTAGTTTGGGACTAAGTCCTTTATAAAGAGTCTGCTGCATGGCACATACAGAATAGTTAAGTGAGGTGCTTACCATATTGTTGGATTTTAAAGAGCTGTTCTTGCATCACATATCCTTCCCTTTTAAACTTTCCATGCCTCATAGTATTTTCTTTGCGAGATCCTGTCCCAGTGTGTATATGTGGATGTTCTTCATGTTTCACTGTTGCAGTCATCACATTTGGGTTATCTGCCTGCAGATAGCCCTCAGCCGGCCTGAATACAGGAGTTTTGGGATTTCTACGTCGGATGCTGTCGCTTCTTCCATGACGTCAGGTCATCAGGGGTGTAAAACATGCAGCCGGCGCCATTATATCAGTCTTTCTTGCCGTGATGTGCCCGAAGCAGAAGCAGTTCGCAAGTGCCGATCGGCCGACTCCTGAAATTTTCGTTTTCGAGTTTCAGACCTGAAGTCTTCTAAAGGATAAGTACCCCATTGGGAATCCTTTTTTCGTGCTCTAACCGATGTCAGAAAAAATTAATAATTGTCTTGCCTATGGAAAGCAAATTACCTCATAGAGATTTTCATTCTTACTGCGTCACCTGTTTAGGCCCAGACCACGACGTCCCTTGCTGTCGGTTTTGTGCCTTGTTCAGTGCCGAACTATCAGTCGTCAGGCAATTTTTGTAGCTAAATACTTTCGCTCTCGATCTCAGTACTCCGAAATGGCGTCGGTAAGCCATCCGACTACCGATCTTCCGAAAAAACGTAAGGATAAAGAGAGAGACAGACCGCATAGGTCCAAAACAACCAATGACGCTACTGTTAAGCTAGTCGCCAGTCCGCCGGTGCTCAGTGAGGCACTTTCGCAGTCCCTGATACCTGCTTCTACAGATACACAGGCCACTACTGAGTCCCATTCAGAGTCCGGTATGCCGCGAGATGCTTCTTCGACCATGGAACCTGCGGATGTTTCTACCCCTTGGATGGGTCCAGAGCTGCTGTCCAGGTACCGGCTTCTAAGGGTGTATTCAGGCCTACCGATTTCCATGTTAAACCGACTACTTTGTTTCAAGCCAAAAATACTGAATTTCTCAGGCCTAATGTTTGCACTATGCCTAGGAAACCGATGACCAAAGCGCATTCTTGGGCCACAGGCCTCAAAAACAAATGATTAGAACGGCTGAAGACTTTATTACCTTAATTAGGGGAAGCGAGCCTTCCTCTTCAAAGAGACCTAGAACTGATTTTCCTTCTGATTCTTCTGATCAGGAATCTGATATCTCTTTTCCTTCTGACTACCAGGACATACCCTTATCTACCTATGAGGATTCTGATGCAGAGGATTCCGTTCCCTCTGCTTCCCCTCCTGAAGATTTTTCTTTTGGTAAAGCCCTGCATTCCCTTAGGGAGCATTTCCACTGGGGAAAGCCAGGACTATTCTCAGTCTAAAAAGAGACTCATGGAATTTTTAAACCTGCCTCAGCACAGGCCTCTAGCTATCCCTCCTGTTCTGGAGATTGTAGATGATGTCTTTTTGGAATCCAGCCTTACCCCTGATAATTTTGCCTCCAGCAACCAGGAAACCTGACAGGTACTGTAGAGTACCTGACAATCACAAATTCCTTTTCAAGAATCCTAATGCGGATCCAGAGATCATTTCCCAAGGACCAAAAGGCATTACGGTTACTACTGCCAAGAATCCTACCCCTTCTGACAGGGATTCTAGGTCTTTAGACAGATAGGGTAAGACGGTATACACCTCTGTTACTCTGGCCGTTAGAGCTTTAAATTGCCAGTTTTATATGTTAAAGTATCAGCAGCATATTATGGGGCTAATTAAACAGAAAATTATGTTGATTCCAAACTGTGCAGAACACAAAAGATTTACAAGAGTTAATGCATTCTGCTGACCAAGTTGGTAAACATACTTTGCAGTGTGGTTTTGATGCTTTAGAAGCATCTTGTAGGGCTGCTGTCACTGGGTCTGTTCTTAGAAGGTATGCTTAGCTTAAGGAACAAAACTTGCCAGATCATGTCAAAGCAAAATTAACTGGATGCACCCTTAAATCAAGAGCACCTATTTGGCAATAAAGCAGAAGAAGTTTTCAAAAGGATAGAGGAGAAAGCTAAATCTATGCAAACTGTTAAAGATATCTTAGAAGTACAGCCACTTAGATTCAGTAGGCATTGGCCTTCAAAGAACTGGTCCTTTCCAGTCCCTTCCAGGCCTTCTCAGTCCAAACCCAGGGGCAGCAGACCCCCAAGACTTCAGTCTCAGGTTATGCACAGATCTAAGCAGTGGGGTGCTCCCACGTCCAAAACAGGGAGTAGTAAGCCATCCCCCTATGGTAAACTTGCACAATGACATATCCTTAACTCCCCCCAAGCCTTGCTCAAGTACTTGAGCCTTTAGGAGGAAAACTCGTCCTGCATGCAAAAAAACTGGGAATACATTACTCAAGACAAATGAGTTTTAAACATTGTTTCCTTAGGATACAGATTCCACTTCCACTCACTCCCAACCCTAAGTGGATGGCCAGACCTCCTCCCAAACCAGTGGGCAGAGGCCCAAAAGCAAGTAATTTCTCCTCTCAGCATCAAGGCTATTCAACCTGTCCCAGCAGAACAAAGGGGACAAGGCTGTTATTCAAGACTGTTCCTGGTTCCCAGAAAAGAAAACTCCTGGTGTCCTATCCTGGATTTATCTATTCTCAACACCTTTCTGGTGGTTCCAAAATTCAAGATGCTAACTCTCAAGCAGCTGCTTCCTGTGCTAGCCAAGGATGCCTGGCTGGCAACCCTAGACTTAAACGAAGCTTACCTGCACATCCCCATAAGAGAATCTTGCAGGCAATACCTTAGCTTCAGGGCAGGCTATATGCACTATCAGTTCTCTGCACTTCCCTTTGGCTTATCTACTCCATCCAGGGTATTCACAAAGTGCCTAGCTCCAGTCATTGCTTTTTGCAGGCAGAGAAGTATTCAGATTTACCCATACTTGGACGATTGCCAGATTCAGGCGGAAAGTCAGGACTTGCTACTATAGCACCTGATATTTGTAAAGAGATTTCTAACTTCACTGGGATACACCATCAACAAAAAGAAATCACACCTAGTACCCTGCCAACAAACTGTATTCTTGGGAGCAAGCGTGAACACTCCTTCCCAGATGGCATTCCTTACTCCAGAGAAACAAATTTATTTGACAAATTACTTCAACATACTGGCCACCAAAACCCAGCTATCTGCATGGAAAATACTGCAAGCTCTGGGGTTCATGCATTCTGTTAATTCCATATGCAAAACTGCATATGAGGAAACTTCAGTGGTGTCAACATTCTCAGGACCTGGAAACAATAATTCGTGTCATTCCATGTCTAAGGGCAGAGTTCCTTTGGTGGGCAGAGGCCTGCAACCACAACAAGGGACTCTCTTTCACTCTACCCCCTTCCACCCAAGCCCTAACAACAGACACATCAGACAATGCATGGGGGGCTCACATGGCAGGGCAGTGCATTCAGGGCAAATGGAACCCAAAGAAGATGCACCTGCATATCATTCAAAAAGAAATGTTAGCTTTACAGAATGCTCTTTCAGCCTTCAAAGGCCTTATTCTTCCAGGACAACTACTGGTAAAGACAGACAACACCACATTTATGTGGTACATAAACAAGCAGCGGGGAACACATTCCTACCCACTCTGCAGACTAGCCATGGCTCTGTGGAACACAGCCTTGAGCAACCAAGTGCAACTGCAAGCTCAATTCCTGCCAGGCAAACTAAATTCTCTGGCAGACAACTTAAGCAGAAATCTTATGGACCCACACAAATGCAAACTGGAACCCAAAATATTCAAACTTTTGGGGAAAAGATTGGGGACACCAGAGGTGGACCTGTTTGCTTCCCCTCAGAGCTATCAATTGAACAAATACTGCACCAGAACTCCCCACAGCCAGACTTGTAAGGTGGATGCCCTGTCCTTTTCTTAGGAAAGCCTCTCGGTCTATGCCTTCCCCCTCTGCCTCTCCTCTCGAAGGTTCTACTAAAGATCAAACAGGACAAGCCAAGGTAAATCCTGATTACATCAGACTGGCCACACCAGCACTGGTATCCTCTTTTGCACAGTCTGGCAGTGCTACAAATATGGCACCTGCCTCAGAATCCCTTCCCTGCTTTCCCAGCAGGGGGGGCCAAATTCTGCACCCGCAGCTTTGGACCCCGAACCTTGCAGCCTGGCTAATCCCCTGAACTCACCTCTAGCAACCCTTAGTAAGCAGGTGCTGGATGTCATTCTTGAGGCAAGGAGGCCTAGTACTAGAAAATCCTACTCAGAAAAGTGGAAAAGATACCGTTCTGGAACCGGTCTCAAGGGAAGGCCACAACTGTGCCCAGCTTACCTCATATACTAGATTACCTAACAGAAATGCTCCACAACGGCCTATCCTTCTCTTCAATTAAGATTCATGCCTCCGCCATCTCAGCTCATTATAATACTGAGCTACACCTTTTCTCTCATCCTCTGGTAAAACAGTTCTTTAGAGGGGCCAAAAATTTAAGACCCCCCCCCCAGAAGAGCTCCCACTCCAGCCTGGGACCTTAACTTTGTATTGGAAAAACTTACACTTCCCCCCTTTGAACCGGCTGCTACAGCAGAGTTGAAATTCCTCTCATAGAAAACAGCTTTACTTCTAGCCATCACTTCAGCAAGAAGAGTGTCTGAACTGCAGGCCCTTATGGCAGTGGAACCCTTCATTATCTTCCATGCGGACAGAGTTTCCCTCAGGACTAACCCATCTTTTATGCCCAAGGTGGTGTCTAGTGTGGCTTTAAACCATGTAATTTGCCTACTTTTTTCCCTTATCCTCAAAATAAAGGGGAAAGGATACTGCGTTCTCTAGACGTGCACAGACAGCTTAGATTCTGTTTGGACAGGACTGAGCCTCTCAGAAAATCTGACCAGCTGCTAGTCAGCTTTGCTGCAGTGGCAGAGGGGAAGGCCATTTCAAAGCAAACCATATCTAAATGGATAGCACACTGCATCCATTTCTGCTATAAGCACCATGGAAAACCTACCCCACAAGGGATAAGAACACATTCCACTAGGGCTACAGCTTCTTCTATTGCATTTCTCAGAGGAGTCCCTACCAGGGACATCCTGGAAGCTGCACCCTGGAGCTCGGTACACACTTACACCAGGCATTACCACTTGCCTATCTTTTCTAAATCCAGAGCTGGATTTGCCACAGCAGTCTTACAGGGCCTGATTGCCAGGCCTAATGCTTCTTAATCTACCTCCACCCTTCCTTAGCTTTGGGAATCAACCCAAATGTGATGACTGCAACAGTGAAACACAAAGAACATAGTACAGTTGTGTACACTTACCATAAATATAGATGTTCGAGTGTATTCACTGTTACAGTCCTAGTTACCCTCCCTCCAGCCCCCTGATTGTCTTTGCTTTCAGCTATCCTTTTTGGTTTGGCATATCTTATACTGTGTGTATTTGCTTTTTGCTGGTGGTGTTCCACACCATATAATTGCTTCATATCTTGGGGGCACCTGACATCTGGGGCAAGAAAAACTGATGTAATGGTGTCAGTGCATGTTTTATACCCCTGCCGACCTGACGTCATGGAAGAAGCGACAGCATCCGAAGCAGAAATCCCAAGACTCTGGTATTCAGGCTGGCTGAAGGCTACCTGCAGGAAAATAACCCAAATGTGATCACTGCAACAGTGAATACACTCGAACATCTACATTTATGGTAAGTGTACACAACTGTACTTTCTTGTTCCTGTGCCGGTGCTTTATGACACTTAACTGCAGTGGAATCAAAAGTTTACTTTAGATTAATTACGAGAAAGAGTTGGCAGGCACATGAGTGTGAGGAAGGAAGTGATGTTAGAGGGGTAAATCTACGCTGAAAACTGAGGAAAGGTCTGATGGATGCTATTTTGGGAATGCCCTGTATTAAAGTACATTGTGACAGCCATTCTTGAAGACACATCGTTATGCTATTTTCTTTTACTCTCCTTTCTACTGTTCTCCCTCAAGCTTCCCCTCCTTCTCTTATGCATCTTTTTTTTTCACGCATTCCCTCTTCTGCTTACTGCACATCTACATTTATTCAGCTGTGTTCTAGCTAGCATATATGAATGTTAATATAGCTATAATTTCAGCAGCCCAGAGTTGTGCGCACACACACACACACACACACACACACACACACACACACACACACACACACACACACACACACACACACAGCAAAGTACAGAATTAAACAACCCAAGTGATCAGATGGATGAAGATCTTTGAAGTGATGCCTGTTCCATTAATTCTTTTGTCATAGCCTGCTGCTCCGGTAAGAACTCTGTTAAGTCTGTCTCATTTATGTATAGTAAGCTGAAATTCTGTTATGTTACACCCTTATGATGGAGTTTGTAATAAGTGGTTTGTAAAGCATGTTTGCTTGTGCTTTCAAGCATTTTGCTTTGAACCTCTCAAAAAGTAAATTTCAGTAAAATAAATTATTTATTCAGACTTATAATTTTGCCTCCTTTAGGTAAATACCTTAATGTGGTACGCGAATGTGGTCGAGATGTTACCTGTCCTGAAGCTAAAGAAGTCATCTACACCCTCAAGGAGCGGGCATATGTAGAGCAAATAGAAAAAGCCTATAATTATGCTAGCAAAGTCCTCCTAGACTTCTTGATGGAAGAAAAAGAGCTTGTGGCACGCTTAAGGTATGAGCCTTCCAGCTTAACAAAGTAAACTTGCTTGAAAGTGTGAGGGACTGAGTATTTTTTTTTCTTCTCACACTGCATTTTTACAGCTAAAACAGATGTGTGGTGTATTATTATTTAAATAGAAAATGTCCAAACTGATTAAAAGCAACGTTTAGTTAACAAACAGGAAGTGAGTTTTATAGGTACATTAGGGAGAGAAGAAAAGCATCAGAAAAGCAAGCCAATCAGAAAGGAGGATGGTTAGAGGGTGACACCACTAAAAATTCAGTGATTCTGAATGAAATATATTTGTTTAATTAAAAAAGAATTACAAGGCGTGCATAAACTAAAACAAAAATGTTCAGAATAGTAGAAATAATGTAAGTTTATTCAGAGTAAGATACTACAAAAGAACTGTTAATGACTGCAGGTAGACAAAGCACCGGGTCTTGCTAGGATGTACCTCATGTTAAAGAACTCTTGGTAGGTCTAGTTTACGTTTTATAGTGCTTTAAAAGCTAAGCCAAGGTACATATTAAGAAATCAAAAAACAGACATGAATAAAACACGTGCAATGAGGCAATCATATGCTAAAATATAGTTTAACAGATGAATCTTGAGAGACCCATTGTATCCACTAAGTGCGGTGGCCTCCAAATGCTTACCTAAGTAGTAAGTTCCAAAGGTGTGTAGTCTGAGAAGGAAAAGAACAAATCCCTGAGGTGTTTGTGGCTTTAACTATTTTTAAACACCTTTATTAAATTGTCAATTAAGACAAAGGTACACATACATTAACAGAAAAGAAAACAAACCATATTAACATTTTTATTCATTTTACATGAAGTACATATTTTCTTTCTTTCTTTATAGCAACTCTCATTTAGTCCAACATTACATAAATCACTCAATTCCTGCCTTCCCTTAAATCTCACTCCTCCTCCTCCTGAACATTAGTTTGCATTTATTGTTCCCACGTATTCCATTCATTTCTATGTAATGTGCTCCTTCCTTTTCTAAAGATCACATTTCCAATTTTCTGTCACTTTTCAATATTCAGTCCTTGTAATAAAATTAATTTAGATTTTCGTTTCTATTTTCTGTTAATTGCTTTTTTGGGCAGCCAGTAAAATTTAGCTTAATAAGGCCTTACTGTGTTCAAGCAGTTCAGATCCTGCATCCAAGCTCAAAATAATTATTTCCTTAGTTACAGCCATTTGCTCCCCCAGTATTTCTCTGAGTATTTTGTAGGGAATTTTTTAAATCTGCCAGCTCATTACAATTACAAAAAACATGTTCCCAGTTTCTTCTTTCTTCCACATCATACCTCCAACATTTGCTGTCTACCCGAGGAAAAATTATTTGAAGCCTGCTTGGGATATAAAAATACTTATGCAAACACTTCCAAGAAAAAATCCTAAATCATACTTGGGAGCCATACATATGTTCTGCCATTGTTCCCTTGTAAATTGTTTTTGCAGTCTCTCTTCCCAATCTTTCCTAAACCTCATTTGATTCATTTTTGTGGTTGACCTGCAATATTTTATATGGCCTACTAATTATCCCATTTTACAGTAGCATCTGTTCCTGCTTCAATTAAAAGCTCTACCAGAGCAGGGCTTTCACTTAGGACTCCCCTATCCCTTTCTTTTTGTCTGTAACCTGATATCAGTCCATGGTACAAAAGGCAGTCTGTAACCTGCTGTCCAAACTTGTTCTTGGCCTTATCCCTCTCCATTACTTTTCCTTTTCTAGTTATTTGCTCCCAGTACATTGGTTCCTTTGCCAGTTTTCTCCAATAAATTCCAGCCCACTCTTGCCTGTTTTCTCTACCTCCTAGTAGCAGTCATCCCTATGTCTTATCTTCATTAATTTTATATCCTGAAAAGACTTTTTGAAAATGTTCCACACACCGAGATGTTCTTTTCTGGATTTACTGAGTACAAAATAATGTCTACAAATAAAGATAACTTTTCTCTTGATTACCATACAATTTATATCCTTGAATTTCTGAGTCCCTTATTTTCTTTGCCAGTGGCACTCAATATGAAGCAAATATCAAAGGGTTAAGAGGACACCTCTGCCTGGTTCCTCTGTTCATATACAACTTATTAGAGAGGAATCATCCCACTTTAATTCTTGCTTCTGATCCTTCATATATCCTCCTAATTAACCTTATTATTGTATCAGAGAGTACATAAAATCCCAGCTTATTCTGTCAAATGCTTTCTCTGCATCAAGACCCACCAACAACAGCAACATTTTGTTTACATTCTGCTTCCCTCTGAATAATCATTTTTCTGTTAATGTTGTCAGATGTTTGCTTCTCTTCCACAAAAAACACATTTTGTCTGTTTATTTATCTAGCAGTTTTAGTAACACATTTCCCATTTGTTTAGCTAGTATAGACATAAACACTTAATCGTGGCTTACAATACACATGGGTCTGTATGAAGGTAGGTCTGATGGGTCTTTACCGTCTTTAGGTAATGCAGCCACCTCAGCTTTCTTCCAAGGTGCTGGTGCTTCCCCATCTTTAAAAATATTATTAAATAAAATTTTTGAGATCTTAACCACATTCTGCCCTCCTATCTTCCAGACTTCCACAGAATACATGTTGTCCACTGAAACTTCCTCCCAGTTGACTATACATCACCATTTTCATCTCATCTTCTTTCTTAACTACCTCATTTTCTTCTAATCTTGGCATAATTAAGTCTTCCATAAATATTTCCATTTTTGCTTTTTCTTGGTTTCTACAGCCGTCTGCTTTACACAAATTTTCCTAACCATTTCAAAGTATGTCCAATGCCACAATAGGATCTCTGGTAATTTTTCTTGTCATAGGCTTTTTAAGTTTGGCAATAACCTTTTCTACCTTTTCCATTGCCAAGTCCTTGAGGTTTTAAGCCAGACACGACCCTCAAAACCACCAGCACCCTCTGAATGGCACAGCAGAGGGAGTATGCATGATAGTCTTTAAACAACAGCTTTGTCAGGTTGTGGGATCCATGTTATGTAGACTAGATATTTAAGGACCAGCACTTTTTAGGTTTCATGTGGCTGCATAGTTAAACACTTTAGACACTGAAGAATTACTATAATATGTTAGTGATGTAATGTATTTGGTAGTAACTGTGCACAAATTACAACTTGTCAAGTTCACAGTCTAAATGTCCTAGTTAAAGGGAGTTACAGCTGTCAAAGTACAAAGAAACAATAGTAGAGGCAACCATAACCGTGTCCTCTGGTGGTAATGGATGCATGATTCAGAAGGTATTCCTTAGATGAAAACAGAGATTTTTTTGAGGGGGGGCCCTTGTTCATCCTTGACTTTCAAGCCCTCCTAAGGAGACCTTATGGATCCTTTAATTTCCCTCTGAGCAAGAGGCCATTGGCCCATTCATTCCTGTCAAGACAAGCGTCAGGTGCAGAGAGTGCCACCATTGTACATGATGGATCAAGTTCTTTTTTGCTATAAGCTTAAATGCTTCATGCTTGCCCGGTAGACTTTCATTAGCAGACAAGCAGTGGGCATAATGTCGGGATGATGCTCACTTCTTTAAACAGTATAAGCCAGCAGATGACCTCACCTCTACCAAAACAGGCACTTCTGCATGTTCTGCGATCTACATTGGAGAAATCAGTGGTTGTGCTTGCTCATAGTCATGTCACTTTCCATGTCTGGAAGAGATGAGTAGGTTCAGTCATTTCATTCCTCTTCCTCCTTTGTCACCTCCATCAGGTGCCTGAACTACTAATCAAACTTGATTCACCTAGACAGAGTTTTATCCTTCTGCCCAACTGGAGCTGAAGCGATGCAGACATTATGTCAATAGACACTTGGGCTCCAAATATCAACCTTTCATCAAGGATTACTCAGAGATTATGGATCTTGGACACAGACTTGAGTATGTTATGCCTTCAGATGATAAAGGAGAATAGAGCCTGAAAGTTCAGTTCTGTAAAAGGAGCATGAATGACAGGGCATGTGTCTTGGTGATAATTAGCCTGAGTCAGGTACAAAGCATCCAGTGGTGAATGCACTGTAAGTCTTCCTACTAGGAAATCCAGGACTGGCATGTGAGGACTGGTACAGGTGACTGTCATCAGCAAAGCAGTGATACTGCAAGCTTTTTTTCCTAATGAGATCACCCAGTAGTTGCAGTTAGGCAGTGAAGAGAATGTGACACATGACAGAATCCTGCTGAACATCACGTTTCAAAGGGAAGGGAAAGGAAGACTCATCACCTAACATAACCCTCTGTGAGTGACCGGAAAGGTAGGGTACAAACTACTTCACAAATATTCCTGCAGCTGGGTTACCCATCCAAAAGGAGCCCATGATCCATCATATTATATGCTGTATGATCTCAGGCCATGAGAAAATCACTAACAAATATAGTAAGGACAGTTTCAATTCTGTGATGGGACAAAAAAAAAAATGACTGAAAAGGATCATAGAGCCTGTGTGCTCTTCAGCGTGAGAATCAGGCTGGAGCCTGTGTGCTCTTCACTGTGAGAATCAGGCTGGAAATAGACCATATTCTCCAAAGTCTGTTAATGAAGGGAATGTTAGAGATTGGGCAGTACAGGGGACTGCCAGAATCTGGTTTATATTTCTTCAGAATGGTGGTAACTAAGGCGTCCTTGAAAGAAGATTGACATACTCTACTCATAGGTTCATAGGTAGGTACTAGGCTATCGGCCCAAGGGCCTAGGTGAGCCTAGCCAACAAGGTTCCCTGGCTTACACCACCCAAGGAAATTATTTTCCTGTGCCCCTGTTGAGCAGAGCCACAGAAGTGATCCCCGGGGTGTATTTTCTATTTCCGATCCACTCATCAAGATTTTTCTTGAAGAGTGCTAATGAGGAACTTTGCTTGACATAGATGGGTAGCTTGTTCCAGAGTATGGGAAGTCTCTGGGACAGGAATCTGTCCCTCCAGCATGTCCTGTTTATTGTGGTGACAAGGTTTAGGTCCCTAGAGTGTGTAACTCAGAGGGATTGGGATTTCTTTAGGTGTAGCATGTCCAACAGCTCTGGGTTTGACATAGCTTATTTGTTAGGCAGAGATCACCTCGGAGTAGATGATATGCTATGGATTAAAGCTGGAGTTTTTTGAGACGGTCATCTGTTTGAGGCTGGTAATCCTCTTTGTGAGGTACTTCTGTGGCCTTTCTAGCTGCTGCAGATGCCTTGTGAGGTACATTCCAAAAGGGACGTTGTACTCTATAATGGGTCTAATGAGTGTCGAGTAGAGGAGAACAATGACCTCTTTTTTCCTGTATGAGAGCCCTTTTGTGATGAGGTGTGCCACGTAGAAGGACTTCCAGACTACTGTGATGATGTGATTATCAAAGGAGAGACTACTGTCCACCTGGGTCCCAAGGTCTCTTATCACACATTTGGCGTTAAGTAGACTGCCGCCTATGTGGTAGTTCATGGGTACAGAGTTTTTACCAAAGGGGATGACACTGCACTTTTTGGCATTGAGCTTGAGGTCATGGCTCTGACACCAGGCATCTGTCTCAGAGAGGCCCTTCTGTAGGATCTCCACATCATTTGGGGACTTGACTATGGCTCCTAGTTTGCAGTCATCTGCGAACTTTGTTAGCCAAAGGCCTTCTGTGTTAGCCTGTACTTCAGAGAAGTAGATACCAAACAGGAGCGGTCCCAGGACTGAACCCTGTGGTACTCCACTTGTCACTGGTTTGAAGTCATATTTGGAGTCTGCAATTTTTACAGTGTGGGTTCTGTCAGTAAGCCAGTTGGCAACCCATCTTATAATGTAGGGATTTATACCTAGTGTAGTGAGTTTAGCTATAATTCCAGAATGGGGGATGGTCTCGAAAGCCTTTGCAAGGTCACGATAGGCTGTGTGAACCACCTTACCCTTGTCTACAGCTTTGGTGACTGCCTCAAAGAAGTCGATCAGGATGTTCTTCGTGTTTCACTGTTGCAGTCATCACATTTGGGTTATCTGCCAGCAGGTAGCCCTCAGCCAGTCTGAATACCAGAGTCTTCGGATTCCTGTGTCGGATGCTGTCTCCCATGACCAGGAAAAAGAACGTGAGCCAGATGAACGATCCTCCAGAATGCTAAAATAATTAGAAAGCCACTTCACAACACGTAAATACGATCAACCACTGAAAAATTTATTTTAAGCAACAGAACGATCCTGCTTTTCATCAGCGACACTTCGCCAACTTCATCAGAAGTTAGAATTTAAAATAACGCGCCACTTCCTTAGGTATAAGCACTCCATCCAAAGAGACAAGCAGATACACCAAGAGGATTTGGTGCTCATACCCAAGGAAGTGGCGCATTATTTTAAATTCTAACTTCTGATGAAGTTGGCGAAGTGTCACTGACGAAAAGCAGGATCGTTCTGTTGCTTAAAATACATTTTTCAGTGGTTGATCGTATTTACGTGTTGTGAAGTGGATTTCTAATTATTTTAGCATTCCGGTGGATCGTTCATCTGGCTCACGTTCTTTTTCCTGGTTTGTTGTCGTTTTGGAGTTGTAGAGTGTCTTCTTCCATGACATCAGGTCGTCAGGGGTATAAAAACATGCATCCAATGCCATTACATCAGTCTTTCTTGCCGTGCGGTGCCCGAAGCTGAAGCAGTTCACAAGTGGCAGTCGTCCGACTCCTTAAATTTTCCTTTTCGAGTTTCAGAACTGAAGTCTTCAAAAAAAAGATAAGTACCCCGTTGGGGATCTTTTTTCTTGCTCCAACCGATGTCAGTAAAAGTTAACAATTGTCTTACCTATGGAAAGGAAATACCTCATAAAGATTTTCATTCGTACTGCATTCCCTGCTTAGGGCCCAGGCCATGACATCCCTCGCTGTCGGTTTTGTGCCTTGTTCAATTCCCAAACTGTTCATCGTCGGGCTATCTTTGCAACAAATTATTTTGGTACTCTGTATCAGTACTCCGAAATGGCTTAGTTAAGCCATCCGACTACCGATCTTCCGAAAAAACGTAAGGATAAAGACAGAGACAGACCACATAGGTACAAAACTGCCGATGACGCCTCCATTAAGCTAGTCGCCATTCCGCCAGTACTCAGTGAGGCGTTTTCACAGCCCCTGATACCCGCTACTTCAGATTCGCAGGCCTCTACTGAGACCCATTCGGAGTCTGGTATGCCCAGAGATGCTTCTTTGACTATGGAACCTGCAGATGTCTCTACCTTGGATGAGTCCGGAGCCGCTGTGCAGGCACTGGCTTCCGAGGGTGTATCCAGGCCTACAGACTTGCATTTTAAACCGACGCCATCTTCTTCATCCAGGCCTAAAATTTGCACCACACCTAGAAAACCGACGTCCAAACTGCATGCTCAGGCTCATATGCCTAAAAAACAGATGCTTATAATGGCTGAAAACCTTATTACCTTAATTAGGGGGGAAGCCAGCCTTCACCCTCTAAGAGACCTAGAACTGATTTTCCTTCTGACTCTTCTGATCAGGAATCTGATATTTCTGTTCCTTCTGATTACCAGGATTTCCCCTTATCTGCATATCAGGATTCTGATGCAGAGGATTCCATTCCCTCTGTTTCCCCTCCAGAAGATTTTTCATTTGGTGAAACCTTGCACACTCTTAGGGAGCATTTCCGCTGGGAAAGCCAAGATTACTCTGACTCCAAAAAGAGGCTTAGGGAATTCTTACTCCTTCCTCAACACAGGCCTTTAGCTATCCCTCCTGTTCTGGACATTGTAGATGATGCTTTCTTGGAATCTAGCCTTTCCCCAGACACTTTACCTCCAGCTCCCAGAAAACCTGACAGGTATTACAGAGTACCTGACTCTCACAAGTTCCTGTTCAAGAATCCTACTGCAGATCCAGAGACCATTTCCCAAGAACCAAAAGGCATTAAGACTACTTCTGCCAAAAATCCTACCCCTTTGATAGAGATTCTAGAGCCTTGGACAGATGGGGCAAGAAGGTATACACTTCTGCTACTTTGGCCATTAGGGCTTTAAATTGCCAGTTTCATACAAGTACCAGCAGCATATTATGGGACTACTTAAACAGAAAATGATGTTGATTCCTGACTGTGCTGAACACAAAGAATTACAGGATTTAATGCATTCTGCAGAACAAGTTGGTAAACATACTTTGCAATGTGGTTTTGGTGCTTTCGAAGCATCTTGCAGGGCTGCTGTCACTGGGTCTATACTTACCTTGCTAGTTCATGTTAAAGCTAAATTACTGAATGCTCCCTTAAACCAAGACCGCCTGTTTGGCAGCAAAGCAGAAGAAGTCCTAAAAAGGATGGAGGAAAAAGCTAAATCTATGTAGACTGTTCAAGATTTCCTACAGGTACAGCCTCCCAGATTTAGTAGGCATTGGCCTTCAAAGAATTGGTCCTTTCCAGTCTCTTCCAGGCCTTCTCAGTCCAAACCCAAGAACAGCAGACCACCTAGGTTACAGTCTCAGGCTGCACACAGGTCTAAGCAGTGGGGAGCTCCCACTTCCAAAGCAGGGAGTAGTAAGCCACCCCCCTACGGAAAAATGGCACAATGACTTAATCTTAACCCTTCCAATCCCTGCTCAACTGCCTTCACCCCTAGGAGGAAAGCTCGCCCTGCATGCAAAGAACTGGGAACTCATTACCAAGGACAAATGGGTTTCGAATATAGTTTCCCAAGGATACAGATTCCACTTCCACACCCTACCAACCCCAAAAGTTTGGCCAGACCTACCCCCCACATCAGTGGACGGAGGCCCAACAGCAGGTTCTCTCTCTTCTAAGTATCAGGGCTATTCACCCTGTCCCAGCAGAACAAAGGGGACAAGGTTTATATTGAAGACTTTTCCTGGTACCCAGAAAAGACCGCTCCTGGCATCCTATCCTGGACCTCTCTATTCTAAACACCTTTCTGGTAATCCCAAAATTCAAAATGCTTACACTTCAACAGCTTCTTCCTATGCTAGGCAAATATGCCTGGTTGGCAACCTTAGACTTAAAGGAAGCTTACCTGCACATTCCAATAAGGGAATCTTGCAGGAAATACCTACGCTTCAGGGCAGGCTCCATGCACTATCAGTTCTCTGCACTTCCCTTTGGCTTTCCTTTGGCTTATCTACTGCGCCCAGGGTATTCACCAATCCCTAGATCCAGCCATTGCATTTTGCAGGCAGAGAAATATTCAGATATTCCCATACTTGGACAATTGTCTGATTCAGGCAGAAAGCCAGGACTTGCTATTACAACATCTGGCATTCGTAAAGAAACACCTAACCTCACTGGGGTACACCATAAATGAAAATAAATCTCACCTAGTACCCTGCCAACAGACTGTATTCCTGGGAGCAAGCTTGAACACAACTTCCCAGATGGCTTTCCTCACTCCGGAGAAACATGTTTATTTGATAACCTACTTCAAACTATTGGCCACAAAGCCCCAGCTATCTGCAAGGAAAATTCTGCAAGCCCTGCGGCTCATGGCCTCTTGCATTCTACTAATTCCATATGCAAGACTACATCTGAGGAAACTACAATGGTATGTAAAAAGCCTGTGGTGTCAACATTCTCAGGACCTGGAATCAATGATTCCTATAATTTCTTCTATAAAGACAGAGTTTCTTTGTTGGCCAGAGGCCTGCTACTACAACAAGGGGCTCTCTTTCACTGTACTTCCTGCCGCCCAAACCCTAACAGCAGACTCATCAGACTATGCATGGGGGGCTCACTTGGCAGGGCAGTGCATTCAGGGCAAATGGAACCCAAGACAGATGCTCCTGCATATCAACCAAAAAGAAATGTTAGCTGTACAGAATTCCCTGACAGCCTTCAAAGACCGCATTTTTCCATTTCATCTACTGGTAAAGACAGACAGCTCCACAGTTATGTTGTACATAAACAAGCAGGGGGAACCCACTCGTACCCTCTCTGCAGACTAGCCATGGCTCTGTGGAACACAGCCTTGAGCTACTAAGTGCACCTACAAGCTCAATTCCTGCCAGGCAAGCTAAATTCACTGGCAGACGACTTAAGCAGAAATCTCATGGACCCACACGAATGGAAACTGGAACCAAAAATATTCAACCTCTTGAGGAACAAATGGGGGACTCCAGAGGTAGACCTGTTTGCCTCCCCTCAGAACTACCAATTGGACAAATTCTGCACAAGGACTCCCCACAGTCAAGCTTGGAAAGTGGATGCCCTGTCCTTTACCTTGGAAAGCCTCTCGGTTTATGTCTTTCCCCCTCTGCCTCTCCTCTCGAACGTTCTGCTAAAGATCAAACAGGACAAGCCAAAGACAGTACTGATTGCACCAGACTGGTGACGCCAGCACTGGTACCCCCTCTTGCACAGTATGACACTGCTGGAACCATGGCATCTGCCTTAGACTCCTTCCCTGCTGTCCCCTGAACCTTGCAGCCTGGCTAATTCCTTGAGCTGTCCAATAGCATCCCTCAGTAAGCAGGTGCTAGATGTCATTCTGGAGGCTAGGAGGCCTAGTCCTAGAAAATCCTATGCTGAAAAGTGGAAAAGATACTGTTCCTGGAGCCAGACTCTGGGGATGGGCAAAACGGTGCCCAGCTTACCTCATATTCGTCAGTACTTAACAGAAATGCTCCACAAGGGCCTATCCTTCTCGTCAATTAAAATTCATGCCTCTGCCATTTCAGCACATTGTAATACTGAGCCACCCCTTTTCTCTCACCCCCTGCTAAAACAATTCCTTAGAGGGGCCAAAAATGTACGATCCCCCAGGAGAGCCTCCACTCTAGCCTGGGACCTTAACTTTGTATTGGAAAAGCCCCCCCCCCCCCCTTTGAGCCAGCTGCAACAGCAGAGTTGAAATTCCTTTCTTGGAAAACAGCCTTCCTTCTAGCCATCACTTCAGCAAGAAGAATGTCTGAATTACAGGCTCTCATGGCAGTAGAACCCTTCATTATCTTCCATGCAGACAGGGTTTCCCTCAGGACCAATCCTTCCTTTATGCCCAAGGTGGTGTCTAGTGTAGCCCTAAGTCATTCCATTCATTTGCCTACTTTTTTCCCTAATCCACAAAACAAAGGGAGACAAATACTGCACTCTTTGGACGTGCACAGGCAACTTAGATTTTATTTGGACAGGACTAAACCTCTCAGAAAATCTGAACAGCTGCTAGTTGGTTTTGCTGCAGGGGCAGAGGGGAAGGCCATTTCAAAGCAAACCATTTCCATATGGATAGCCCATTTCATTCATTTCTGCTACAAGCACCATGGAAAACCTACCCCACAGTGGATAAGATCACATTCCACCAGGGCTGTATCTACCTCTGCAGCCTTTTTCAGAGGAGTCCCTACCAGGGACATCCTAGAAGCTGATACCTGGAGCTCTGTACATACCTTCACCAAGCATTACCACATGCCTGTGCTCTCTAAATCCAGGGTTGGTTTTGCCACTGCAGTCTTACAGGAGTTAATAGCTGGCCCTAATGCTCTCTAACTTCCTCCTCCTTTCCTTGGCTTTGGGAATAAACCCAAATGTGATGACTGCAACAGTGAAACACGAAGAACATAGTACAGTTGTGTACACTTACCATAAATGTAGATGTTCGAGTATATTCACTGTTGCAGTCCTGGTTACCCTCCCTCCAGCCCCGACTTCTCTTGGCTCTGCCTTTCCTTCTTGTTTGGTATATTTAAGTTTTCTGGTGTATTTGCTTTTTGATGGAGGTGTACCATAACATATAATTGCTTCTCATTGTGGGGGCACCTGACATCTGGGGCAAGAAAAACTGATGTAATGGCATTGGCTGCATGTTTTTATACCCCTGATGACCTGACGTCATGGAAGAAGAGACAGCATCTGACTCAGGAATCTGAAAACTCTGGTATTCAGGCCGGCTGAGGGCTTCCTGCAGGCAGATAACCCAAATGTGATGACTGCAACAGTGAATACACTCGAACATCTACATTTATCGTAAGTGTGCACAACTTTACTTTCAGGAGGCATGATCTGCCTTTCACAAACCCGAACTGGGTGGGGTCCAGAGTTTGGAGGTTACCAATGTCTTTGTTTATGAGTTCCATGATGATACGTTCCATGGCCTTACAGACCAGGCTCGTCAGGCTAATAGGGCGATAGTTCCTGGGACCAGTGGTGGCTCCCCCTTTGTGGAGTGGGATAACTGTTGCTGTGCGCTATTCAGTGGGCACAAAGCCTGACGTGAGACTATGATTGAACATGGTGCTTAGTTGGGGAGCCAGTTCATTCTGAAGTTTGTGTAAAATGCAACCTGAGATGTTGTCCGGTCCCATGGATGCTGTATTTTTGAAGTTAGAGACTGCAGCTTTTACCTGCGTAGATGTTCTTCGTGTTTCACTGTTGCAATCATTACATTTGGGGTAATCTGCTGGCAGGTTGCCCTCTGTTGACCTGAATAACAAAGTCTTGGGTCCTGCATCGGTTGCTGTTTCCTCTTCCATGACGTCAAGTCGTCAGGGGTATAAAACATGCAGCTGACGCCATTTTAATCAGTCTTTCTTGCCGCACGGTGCCCGAAGCAGAAGCAGTTCGCAAGTGCCGGTCGGCCGACTCCTGAAATTTTCGTTTTTGAGTTTCAGAACTGAAGTCTTCAAACTAAAGCTAAGTACCCCGTTGGGGAAACTTTTTCTTGCTCCTTACCGATGTCAGTAAAAGTTAATAATTGCATTACTTGTGAGAAGCAAATACCTGCTAAGGATTTTCATTTGTACTGTATTCCTTGCCTAGGTCCTGATCACAACGTGCCTTGCTGCCGGTTTTGTGCTAAATTTAACCAATGCACTATTAAGCGTTGGTATATTTTTGCTTCTAAGTATTTTGGTTCAAGATTTAACTGCCCTGAAATGTCGTCAGTTAGCAATCCGACTACCGAAGTTCACAAAAAACTCAAAGAAAAAGAGACAGACCATCGAGGTCCAAAACCGACGACAAAGCTTCTCCTAAGCCAGTCGCCGGTTCGTCGGTACTCAGTGAGGTGCTTTTGCAGCCCCTGATACCCGCTACTTTTGAGTCGCAGGCCTCTACCGAGACCCATTCGAAGTCCGGTATGCAGCGAGATTCGCAAAGTATTGAACCCGCGGATGTCTCTCCCTTGGATGGGTCCGGAGCCGCTGAGCAGGCACCGGCTTCTGAGGGTGTTTTCAGGACTCAACATTTTTATATTAAACCGACGCCATCAACAAAAACAACGTCTATGTCTAAAAAACTGATGCATGAGCCATGTGCTCAGGCCTCTATGCCTAAAAAACAAATGATCAAAATGGCTGAGGATTTAATTACCTTGATCAGGGGTACCCAACCCCCCCCCCCCCCGCTAAGAGGCCTTGGCAAGGCACTGATTATGAATCTTCTGATCAGGTTTCCATTTCTTCTTATTCCTCTTCTGATCAGGAATTTTCTATTCCACCTTATAAGGATTTTGATGCAGAGGAATCCATCCCATCTGCATCTCCTCCTGAGGATTACTCATTTGGAGACTTTGCATACTTTAAGGGAACATTTTCACCGGGAGAGTCAGGACTTCCCTGAATCAAAAAAGAGGCTTAGGGATTTCCTTCTTCTTCCTCAGCATAGGCCTTTGGCAATACCTCTTGTATTAGACATTGTTGATGTGTTCTCGGAATCAAGCATGGCTTCTGATTCCTTGCCTCTGGCTCCTAGTAAGCCAGACAGATATTACAGGGTTCCTGACTCCCACAAATTTCTCTTCAAAAATCCTGCTGCTGATCCTGAAACTATTTCTCAGGATCCCAAGGGTGTTACGGCTTCTACAGCCAAAAATCCTACCCCTTCTGATAGAGATTCCAGGGCGCTGGATAGATGGGGTAAAAAGGTTTATACGTCTGCAGCCTTGGTAATCATGGCTTTAAACTGCCAGTTCCATATGCTTAAATATCAACAGCAGAACATTATGTTGATTTCTGATTGTGTGGAAAATAAAGAGATACAGGATTTATTGCATTCAGTAGAACAGGTTGGAAAGCATACTTTGCAGTGTGGTTTTGATTCCTTGGAGGCCTCTTGCAGGGCCGCCGTAACTGGATTTGTGATAAGAAGGCATGCCTGGCTCAAGGAGCAAAATCTGCCTGATCATGTTAAAGCTAAGTTGTTGGATGCCCCTTTACAGCATGATAGTCTGTTTGGTAATAAGGCAGAAGAGGTTTTAAAGAAAATGGAAGACCAAGCTAAATCTATGCAAACTGTAAAAGATTTCTTGCAAGTGCAGCCACCCATGTTCAGTAGGCACTGGCCTACTAAGAATTGGTCCTTTCCTGTGTCCAACAGAGCCACTCAGGGCAAACCCAGGTGCTCCAAAGGCTCCAGATATCAATCACATGGATCTTACAGGTCAAAGCAATGGGGTGCCTCCACCTCCAAATCTGGAGGTAACAAAGCACAGCCCTACAGTAAGCAGTCTCAATGACTTCCTCTGCCATTTCCAAGCACTTATCTTTTGGCAGCCCCCTTGGGGGGAAAACTAGCACTTTATGCTCAAAATTGGCAGTTAATAACCCAGAGCAAGTGGGTATTAAACATAGTATCCCAGGGGTACAGATTTCATTTCCATACTTTGCCAATTCCAAACGGATGGCCAGATCTGCCACAAAACCAGTGGGCAGAGGCCCACAAAACAAGTCATGTCCCTCATGGATATGGGGGCTATTCAACCGGTACCAGAAAAGGAAAAAGGACAAGGTTTTTATTCAAGACTTTTCCTGATACCCAGAAAAGACAACTCATGGCGTCCAATACTGGACTTATCGATTCTGAACACGTTCCTGGATATTCCAAAATTCAAAATGCTGACTTTACAACAGCTGTTGCCTATGCTAGGAAAGAATGTTTGGTTGGTAACTCTAGACTTGAGGCATACCTGCATATCCCAGTAAGAGAATCTTGCAGAAGATACTTCCGCTTCAAAGCAGATTTTTTGCATTACCAATTCTCTGCACTGCCCTTTGGCTTATCTACTGCGCCCAGGGTCTTTACAAAGTGCCTGGCACCAGTAATTGCATTCTGCAGACAAAGAAACATTCAAATTTATCGTTATCTGGACGATTGTCTCATTCAGGCAGAGGACAAGGACACTCTTCTTCAACATCTGGCATTTGTAAAAAGGCTTGTAGCATGCCTAGGGTACACCATAAATGAAAAGAAATCTCAGCTGGTACATTCTCAAATAATTACTTTCCTGGAAGCAAGCTTGAATACAACTGCCCAGATGGCTTATCTCACGCCAGACAAACAAATGCAATTGACAACATACTTCAAACAAATGGCAACAAAAATCTAGTTATCTGCAAGACAAATTTTGCAGGCTTTGGGGTTCATGGCATCCTGCATTCTACTAATTCCATATGCGAGACTGCATATGAGGAAACTTCAGTGGTACCTAAAAAGCGTATGGAGTCAACATTGTCACAGCCTGGAAACAATGATTCCTCTCATTCCCTGCCTACAACAAGAGTTTCTTTGGTGGGCAGAGACATGTCACCAAAACAAGGAACTGTCATTTAATCTACACCCTGCCACCCAAACCCTAACTACAGATGCATCAGATTATGCTTGGGAGGCTCACCTGGCAGGGAGATGCATTCAGGGCAAATGGAGCCCAAACCAAATGCATCTACAAATCAACCAGAAAGAAATGCTAGCTGTTCAGAATGCTCTGACAGCCTTCAAGGACTTACTTCATCCAGGACAACTACTGATAAAGATGGACAACACCACAGTTATGTGGTACATAAACAAGCAGGGGGGTACCCATTCCTACCCCCCTTGCAGACTAGCCATGGCCTTGTGGAACACAACCTTGACTTACCAAATACATCTTCAAGCTCAATTCCTGCCAGGAAAGCAAAATACTCTAGCAGATGACCTAAGCAGAAATCTTATGAACCCACACGAATGGAAACTGGATCCACAAATCTTCAGCATGTTAACACAGAAATGGGATAGCCCAGACATAGATCTATTTGCCTCTCCCCATAACTATCAGTTGAACAAATTCTGCACAAGAACTCATCACAAAAAAGCATGGAAAGTGGATGCTCTGTCCTTCAGCTGGAAAAACCTGTCAGTCTATGCCTTTCCCCCTCTGCCTCTACTCTCCAAGGTCTTACTAAAAGTGGGACAGGAAAGACCAAAGATAATTCTGATTGCTCCGGACTGGCCTCGCCAACACTGGTACCCACTTCTTAGGAATATGTCACACCTTCCTCCGTGGTACTTGCCTCAAACACCTCATCTATTTTCTCAGCAGAACTATCAAATTCTGCACACTCAGCTCCAAACTCTTAATCTCGCAGCATGGCTAATAAACTAATTATTTAAACCACATCTTTCAGTAAACCTGTGATGGATGTCATTTTGGAAGCCAGAAGGCCTAGTACTAGAAAATCTTATGCTGATAAATGGAAGAGATTCTGTGCTTGGAACCAAGCACAAGGAATAGACACAGCAAAGCCCAATATTCATCAGATTTTACAATACTTAACTGAGATGGTGGACAAGGGCCTATCTTTTTCATCAATAAAAATCCGTGCCTCTCCCATCTCGGTTCATTACAACACAGAGCCTCCCCTCTTTTCTCATCCACTGCTAAAACAGTATCTCAGAGGGGCCAAAAATTTAAAGCCTCCCAAGAGATCGCCAACTCCTGCATGGGACCTCAATTTTGTGTTGGAAAAACTCACCTTGACACCTTTTGAACCAGCAGCTACTGCGGTTATAAAATTTCTTTCTTGGAAAACAGCTTTTCTTTTGGCAGTCACTTCAGCTATAAGGGTTTCAGAACTACAGGCTCTCATGGCAATGGAGCCTTTCATTATTTTTTTACCTTGACAGGGTGGCCCTCAGGACCAATCCTTCTTTCATGCCTAAGGTGGTATCCAGCGTGGCTCTTAACCAGACCATTCACCTGCCAACTTTTTTTCCCAAATCCGCAAAACAAGGGGGAGCAGATTCTGCATTCATTGGATGTACACAGACAATAAAGATTCTACTTAAACAGGACAAAATCTCTAAGAAAGTCTGAGCAACTACTGGAAGCATTTGCTGCAGGATAAGAGGGGAAGGCTATATCAAAGCAGACTATTTCTAAGAGGATAAGCCATTGCATTTGTTTCTGCTACTTGCACCATGGTAAACCTGTGCCCAAGGGGATCAGATCCCATTCTTCCAGGGCTGCCTCTACTTCAGCAGCTTTTCTAAGAGGGGTCCCTACCAGAGACATTCTAGAAGCTGCTGTTTGGAGCTCAGTTCATATGTTCACAAAGCATTATCATTTACCTCTCTTCTCTAAATCCAGGGCAGGCTTTGCCACTGCAGTCCTGCAGGGCCTTATAGCTGCTTCTAATGCTGTTTAGTTCCATCCTCCCATCCATAGCTTTGGGATTCTACCCAAATGTAATGACTGCAACAGTGAAACATGAAGAACATAGTACAGTTGTGTACACTTAACATAAATGTAGGTGTTAGAGTGTATTCACTGTTGCAGTGTGGGTTACCCACCCGCCAACCCCCCTTCCTATAACTTTTCTTTCCTTCACTATACTCAAAAGCCTTTGTGGTGTATTTGCTTTTAGTTGAAGGTAAATTTTATGTTTCTAAGATGTATTTATATATTTACAGTTTACATATGTATTTTTGCTCCCCATTTGGGGGGCACCTGACATCTGGGGCAAGAAAAACTGATTAAAATGGCATTGACTGCATGTTTTATACCCCTGATGTCATGGAAGAGGAGACAGCAACCGACTCAGGACCCAAGACTATGTTATTCAGGCCGACTGAGGGCAACCTGCCAGCAGATTACCCCAAATGTAATGACTGCAACAGTGAATACACTCGAACATCTACATTTATGGTAAGTGTACACAACTGTACTTTGTGATTACAGGGACTCTGCATTCTTCCTGTATAAATATGGGCCCTTTAGGGGGTGGGGGGTTAAAGTTAGCACTGAACCTATCTGCCAGGATGTTGGCAATATCAGTTGGTTCTGTAATTTCCGTGCCGTTGTGCTGTAACTCAGAGCAGTCTCGGTGTTGCCATTGAGATTCTTGATATAGCTATAGAATGCTTTGTGGTTTTCCCTAGAATCAGTGGTGATTTTGTTTTCAAAGCTAGCTTTGGAGGATCTTATAAGGGATCTCAGCTTCTTACTGAGGCTGACCAGGGAGCTCCTCCACTCATGGGATTTTACTCTCTTGCAGCAGTTTCTTCCTTCTGTTGTAGAGTTTCTTTATGGCAGGGGACCACCAGATTGGCTTCTGTTTTTTGGAGGGTAGCGCCTTGGTTCTGTTTGGGATAGCACAATCCATGCACTCATGTAAGTGCTTATAGAGTGCATTTGTATAGGATTCAGCAGTTGTAACTGTATTGTCCATCTGCATGGGTGCCATGAAGTTCGCCACTTCTGTCTTAAGAAGTATAAAGTTGGCTTTGGAGAAAATTTTTACCGTGGTTTCCTTAATGGGGGGTGGAGGCGGGATGTGGGTATCTAGGTTGATTAGTGTATGGTCGGATCTGACCAACGAGGAGTTGACTTCAGGTGTGGAACACCGGTCACTCATGTTGGTAATGACTTGGTCTAGGATATTGTTCCCCCTGGTGGGGGTGTAGATAAGTTGATCCGGGGCAGTGGAATTTATGAATTCCAGAAAGCATTAAGCAAAGGAGTTGGTAGTTTTCCCAGTTAATGATGGGGTAGTTTAAATCGCCCATTATTAGGGTGTTTCGTTGAAAGCTAATATTTTCCAGTGTATCAAGAAAAGAGGAGTCCTCCAAAGAAGACCCGACCCAAGGCTAACAGATAATAAAACAGAAATGTAGTAAGATAGTGATCAGGCCTGCAGCTTGCCTGATGTATACAGGAGAATAAAGAATGAAATAAACTTATGGTAATTTGGCAAAATAACCCAGAACAAAGGTCCAGGGTGCTGGACCACAGAACTCTTGATGGAGCACCATGGTCACAAAACTCGGCATAATGAAGATTTGTCAGAGAAAAGTATTCCCAAAGTTCAGAGACAGGTAGGGTTTTTCAGCCATTCAACTGTGCAGGGGAACATTGCATACTGCGTAGCAGCATTGGAGATCTCCTTGATCAAGCATGCTGCCTTCTTAAGGGAAACCTGGTTGGTAGAGCATATAATGTTTAGCCAATCTTAGCTTGTTCTCCAACAGGTAGGAATAGTGCTGACTATATGCCAACCTGTCCTCGGTCTTATGAAGGAAATGAATCTCAGTGGAACCAGAATGTTTTATGTATTTACATTTGATTACTGGGAAAGTCTGACTGGGTAGGAGCCCATTTTCAGTGGAGACCCAAGGAGAAAAGCTTCAAACTATTACAAAACATTTTAAGAACAATAAATCTGATGTTGTCAGTCTTTGTTCATTCTTGACGAATGGGTTCTGGTTCTGAACTTTGGAACCAGCTCAGCCGTTATATAGCTTGTACCAACCAAATAAACTCTCGAGCTAAGACACTACCCACCATGGCCCTCTCTTCATTACCTCAGGTCTCGTTTGCCTCTGTGTCAGCAAAACGCGTCAGCCATTGCTCTCAGTGAAGTCTTTTAAAATTCCTTTTTCTATCAATATGTATAGATAGTTTCTAAATCTGACACTTCCAAAAAAAGAGCCACTCTGTGCCTGCGTCTCCTACTGCATTGGTAGCCCAAAAACATAATACTCTGGTTCCAACTACCTCCTTGGAACTGAAAGCTAAGGTACCGAAACTATAAGTTCAAGACTCCGCAGCACTGACTGCTGCTACTACGGTGCCTTCGGCGCCAGCATCGGCATTGGCATCTTTGGTTTCTGGTTCAGTGCCGACCTCTCCTACGGTGCCTCAGCAGGCTTTACACATCCCCTTGGTGCCAAAACCAGAACTAGTTCTTCCCAGTACAAGGTATTCACCTTCCATAGACCCCTTTGTGCTTCAACTGCCAAGTCCCTTTCTGGAACGACCAGAGTCTCCGTCTGGGTTATCCATTCAGTCTTCTAGGAGTCTCTCTGAGTTGGATGTTGTGAGATTGGTGGATCAACTATTGGTGGCCAGAGGTATTCCTGCCCCTTCTCAGGCCCCTTTCCCTTCTGTAGTTGGGGTTTCTTCTCCAAGGGCTCCTGCACTATCTCCTTCTCTGACTTCCACTGGAGCTTTGGAGCCCAGCACTTCGATTCCCCCTGTACCAGCTGTTTTGCTCCATTAGGTATCCCTACCTCGGCACCGAATGTTGCTCTCACTTCTTCGGCTCCCTCCTTGGAACAGATAGATTCTCAGGGCTGTGACCTCTCTGCCGGTTCTGAGGGACACTAATCGGCACTTAGTTTCTTATACAGAGTCGAGCTTGTCTCTCGGGACTTTTCTCAGTTGCGGGTCTTTCCCCATTTCCTGCTTTGGAGGGCAGACTCTCGGATCGGGTTGTGACCTCAATTCCGAGGTGGTATTTCTTGGTTCCAGGATGTTCATTGTGTTTCACTGTTGCAGTCATTACATTTGGGTTATCTGCTTGCAGGTAGCCCTCAGTTGGCCTGATTAACAAAGTCTTGGGTCCTGCATCGGTTGCTGTCCCTTCTTCCATGACATCAGGTCGTCAGGGGATTAAAACATGCAGCCGACGCCATTACATCAGCCTTTCTTGCTGTGCGGTGCCCGAAGCAAAAGCAGTTCGCAAGTGCCGGTCGGCCGACTCTTGAAATTTTCGTTTTCGAGTTTCAGAACTGAAGTCTTCAACTAAAGGTAAGTACCCCGTTGGGGAAACTTTTTCTTGCTACTTATGAATGTCATTAAAAATTAATAATCGCATTACTTGTGGAATGCAGATACCTCATAAAGATTTTCATTCGTACTGTATTCCTTGCCTAGGCCCTGACCACGACGTACCTTGCTGTCGATTTTGTGCTTTATTTAATCAGCGCATTATCCGTCGTCAGTATATTTTCGACTCTAAATATTTTGGTTCTTGGTTTAATTATCCAGAAATGTCATCGGTTAGCCATCCGACTACTGGGATTCCAAAAAACCACAAAGATAAAGACAGAGACAGGCCACCAAGGTCCAAAACTGCCGACAAAGCTTCTCCTAAGCCATTCGCCGGTACTCAGTGAGGCGCTTTCGCAGCCCCTGATACCTACTACTTCTGATTCTCAGGCCTCTACTGAGATCATTTGGAGTCCGGTATGCTGCGAGATGCTTCAACTATGGTACCCGCGGATGTCTCTACCTTGGATGGGTCCGGAGCCGCCGTGCAAGCACCGGCTTCTGAGGGTGTATTCAGGCCTATGGACTTGCATTTTAAGCCAACACCTCCTTCTTTACTTAGGCCTAAATCTCGATCCATGCCTAAAAAACTGAAGCACAGGCCACATGCACAGGCCTCTATGCCTAAAAAACAAGTGATAAGGATGGCTGAAGATCTAATAACTCTAATCAGGGGTAGCCAGCCCCCTCCCCCCTTTCTAAGAGGCCTAGGACGGAAGTTGAATATGAATCTTCTCATCAGGGTTCTGTTGTTTCTGATTCTTCTGATGATCTGGATTTGCCCTTATCCACTTATGAAGATTCTGATACCGAGGACTCCATTCCCTCTGCTTCCCCTCCTGAGGATTTTTCTTTTGGGGAAACCTTACATACTCTGTGGGAGCATTTCCACTGGGAAAGCCTACCTATGAACCTATTAGAGACCTCTTGCAGGGCGGCTGTTACTGGGTCTGTGCTCAGAAGGCATGCTTGGCTTAAGAAGCAATCTTTGCCTGATCATGTTAAAGCCAATTTGTTGTATGCTCCTTTAAGTCAGGACCGCCTGTTTGGCAACAAGGAAGTTCTTAAAAAGATGGAAGATTAAAGCTAAATCTATGCAAACTGTTAAAGATTTTTTACAAGTTCATCCTCCTAGATTTAGTAGGCACTGGCCCTTTAAGAATTGGTCCTTTCCAGCCCCTTCCAGGTCTTCTCAAGCCAAACCCATACACAGCAAAAACCCCAGGATGTTCATAGTGTTATACTGCTGCAGTCATTACACTTGGGTTATCCTGCCATCAGGCGGTCCCTCAGTCGGCCAGAGTTCCAAAGTCTTGGTCCGGCGTTGGTTGCTGTCGCTTCTTCCCTGACATCAGTGCGCCAGGGGTATACAAGATGCAGCCGACACCATTTTCTTCAGTCTTTGCTGTGCAGTGCCCGAAGCAAAAGCAGTTCGCAAGTGCCGGTCGGCCGACTCCTGAGATTTTCAATTCGAATTTCAGAACCGAAGTCTTCAGTAAAGCTAAATACCCCGTTGGGGAAACTTTTTCTTGCCTCAGTCCGATGTCAGTAAAAGTTAATAATTGTATTTCTTGTGGGAAGCAAATACCTCATAAGGGTTTTCATTCTTACTGGATTCCATGCCTAGGCCCAGACCACGACGTCACTAGTTGTCGGTTTTTTGCTAGATTTAACAAGCGCACTATTAAATGGCGGTTTGATTTTGCCCGACATTATTTTGGCCGAAGGTTTAATTATACCATGCCGTCGGAGCAACCGACGACCGGAATACACAAAAAGCGCAAAGACAAGGATAAGGACAGGTTTCCGCGGCCCAAAACTGACGAAACCTATTCTAGGCCAGTCGCCGGTTCTCTGGTTTTTAGTGAGGCACCTTCGCAGCCCCTGACAACTGCAACCTCAGAACCACAGGCTGCCTCCGACTCCCACGTGGAGATGGCTAGGCCCCTGGATACTCAAGATTTAGGGCCTGCAGATACTAACCCATCAGAATGGTCCGGAGCCGCTGAGCAGGCATGGGCTTCTGAGGGTGTTTTCAGACCTTCTCAGTTTACCATCAAATCTACAGCCAAGGCTAAAACTCCTTTAAAGACAAAGAAACAAGTGCAGAATTCTCCTGGACAGGCCTCCATGCCTAAAAAACAGATGCTCAAAATAGCCGAAGACTTAATTACTCGGATCAGGAGTTCCCATCCCCCTCCTGATAAAAGGCCTAGGCAGGATGCAGACTATGATTCCTCTGATCAGGTTTCCATTTCTTCGGATTCCTCTTCAGATCAGGGATACTCTTTACTCCCCTATGAGGATTCTGATGCTGAAGAATCAATTCCTTCAGCCTCTCCTCCAGAGGACTATTCTTTTGGGGAAACTTTACATACCATGAGGGAGCATTTCCATTGGGAGGGCCAGGATTATTCAGAATTCAAGAAAAGGCTCAGAGATTTTCTTTTATTGCCTTAGCACAGGCCCCTTGCTATTCCACCAGTGTTAGACATTGTGGATGATGTGTACTCTGAATCCAGTTTAAATCCTGATTCTTTGTCCCCTGCTCCATTCAAGCCAGACAGATACTACAGAGTCCCTGACTCTCACAAATTTTTTTATAAAAACCCTGTTGCTGACCCAGAAACTATTTCCCAGGGTACCAAAGGGGTAAAGGCTTCCACGGCTAAAAATCCAGTTCCCTCTGACAGGGATTCTAGAGCTTTAGACAGATGGGGGAATTAAGTTTACACTTCTGCAACTTTAGCAGTGAGAGCTTTAAATTGCCAGTTTCATATGCTTAAATATCAGCAATACTTAATGACTCTGCTAAAACAAAAAATGCTTACTAATGCAGAACATTCTGACTATAAGGAGATGCAGGATTTATTGCATGCAGCTGAATAAGTGGGAAAACATACTTTACAATGTGGCTTTGATTCATTGGAGGCTTCTTGTAGAGCAGCAGTTACAGGATCTGTGATTCGAAGGCATGCTTGGTTAAAAGAACAAGGTTTACCTGATCATGTCAAAACAAAATTATTGGATGCACCTTTGCAGCAGGATGTTTTATTTGGTGTTAAGGCAGAAGAGGTATTAAAGAAAATGGAGGATAAGGCAAAATCTATGCAAACAGTGAAGGATTTCTTACAGGTACAACCACCTCGATTTAGCAGAAATTGGCCTACAAAAAATTGGTCCTTTCCAGTGTCAGACAGACCACAAAGGGGCAGAAACAGACGCCCAAGCGGCAGATCTCAGCCCCAAGGCTCTTACAGACCTCGGCAATGGGGTGCTTCAACCCCAAAAGAAAACAGGTCACAACCTTATAGGAAACAGTCCCAATGACTCCCCCCTTCAGATGCCAAGCACTTTCCTTTTGGCAGCCCCCTTCGGGGGGGAACTAGCACTTTTTTATCAAAATTGGCATATGATCACCCAAGACAAATGGGTTCTGAATATTGTGTCTCAAGGTTACCGGTTCCACTTTCACACTTTACCAAGGCTAAAAGAAATGCCAGACCTGCCACAAAATCAATGGGCGGAGGCTCAAAAACAAATTACAGCCCTCATGGACATTAGAGCTATTCAAAAAGTGCCACAACAGGAGCAAGGGCAAGAATTTTACTCAAGACTCTTTCTGGTCCCCAGAAAGGACAAAGCCTGGAGACCCATACTGGACCTTTCCTCCGAAATTCAAAATGTTGACGCTACAGCAGTTTCTTCCCATGCTGGGCAAGAAGGCTTGGCTCGTTACTTTGGACCTCAAGGAGGCATACCTGCATGCCCCTATCAGACAAAATTGCAAAAGATACCTCAGATTCATAGCTGGTTCAATGCATTATCAATTCTCTTCACTGCCCTTTGGCTTATCTACTGCGCCCAGGGTCTTCACAGAATGCCTGGCACCAGTAATTACATTTTGCAGACAAAAAGGAATGCAAATTTACCCATACTTGGACAACTGTCTTATTCAAGCAGAGAGCAAGGACATTCTTTTAAAGCATCTGGCGTTTATAAAAAGATTGCTAATTTGCCTAGGGTACACAGTAAATGAAAAGAAGTCAAAACTAGTGCCCTCACAAGACATAATATTCCTGGGTGCCAGCTTAAATACAATGGCCCAGATGGCTTCCGCCAGACAAGCAAGACAACTGACTCAATACTTTCAATTGATGGCAACAAAAACCCAACTCCCTGCAAGAAAAATTCTGCAGGCCTTGGGGTTCATGGTATCTTGCATACTACTAATTCCATATGCCAGACAGCATATGAGGAAATTACAATGGTACCTAAAGAGTCTTTGGTCTCAACACTGTCATAGTTTGGAAACAGTAATACCACTTATTCCTTGCCTTCAACAGGAGTTTCGATGGTGGGCACAAGCCTGTCACCTCAACAAGGGACAGCCTTTTACTCAACCCACAGCCAGGCAAACACTGACAACAGATGCTTCGGACTACGCCTGGGGAGCACACGTGGCAGGAAAATGTATTCAGGGCAAGTGGACCGCAGAACAAAGGCATCTTCACATCAATCAAAAAGAGATGCTAGCTGTACAAAATGCCCTTATAGCTTTCAAGGACCTTCTGCATCCAGGACAACTATTACTAAAGACAGACAACACCACAGTTATGTGGTACATAAACAAGCAAGGGGGCACTCATTCATATCCCCTCTGCAGACAAGCCATGACCTTGTGGAACACAGCTCTAACCTATCAAGTTCATCTGCAAGCACAATTCCTGCCAAGAGAGAAAAATACTCTGGCAGATGACTTAAGCAGAAACATCATTGATCTCACGAGTGGAAATTAAATCCACAAATATTCAGCATGATAACACAAAAATGGTGGAGCCCGGACATAGATCTGTTTGCCTCCCCAATGAATTGCCAGCTAAAGAAATTCTGCACAAGGACTTACCACACACAGGCATGGAAAGTGGATGCTCTCTCATTCAGCTGGAAAAACCTATAAGTATATGCCTTCCCACCACTGCCTCTCCTTTCAAAGGCACTCTTAAAAGCCAGACAAGAAAAGCCAAAAATGATCCTGATTGCTGGCCACGCCAGCACTGGTACCCAATCTTAAAGAACTTAGCACAAAACCCACCATGGATTTTACCTCAAATTCTGCTCCTTCTGACTCAGCAAAACAATCAGATACTACACAGACAGCTCAAAACTTTAAACATTCCTTAGTCAAGCAAACAACACCTCTCTCTAAAGCTCATGGATGTCATTTTGGAGGCCAGGAGGCCTAGCACCAGGAAATCCTATTCAGAAAAGTGGAAGAGATTCTGTGCCTGGAACCAGGCTCAAAGCTTTGACCCTCTTGTCCCAAATATTCCTCAGATACTACAATGTTTAACTGAGATGCTGGACAAAGGCCTATCCTTTTCATCCATTAAGATCCATGCCTCTGTCATCTCTGCTCATTACAACACATATCCGCCAATTTTCTCTCATCCTTTGCTAAAACAATACCTCAGAGGGGCTAAAAACATAAGACCGCCCCGTAGAGCACCAACTCCAACTTGGGACCTCAACTTCATCTTGGAGAAATTAACTTTACCACCTTTTGAGCCAGCCAATTCAGCAGAATTAAAGTATGTCTCATGGAAAACTGCTCTGCTTTTGGCAATAACCTCAGCACGAAGAGTTTCAGAGTTACAGGCACTAATGGCAGTGGAACCTTTCATCTTTTTTCACCAAGACAGGGTGTCTTTAAGAACAAACCCTACTTTTATGCCAAAGGTGATATCAAGTGTGGCTCTAAATCAAACTATTCACTTGCCAACATTTTACCCAAATCCCCAGAATAAAGGGGAGAGACTTCTGCATTCCTTGGACATACACAGACAGTTATGCTTCTACTTGGACAAAACAAAAGCTTTCAGGAAAACTGAGCAATTGTTTGTAGCATATGCTGCAGGATCACAGGGAAAAGCTATTTCAAAACGGCCTATCTCAAAATGGATAGAACACTGTATACGTTTCTGCTACACACAACATGGAAAAGCTGTACCTAGCAACATTAGGTCTCATTCCACCAGGGCTACAGCCACTTCAACTGCCTACCTCAGAGGAGTACCTACCAAGGACATTTTGGAAGCTGCAACTTGGAGTTCTGTGCATACCTTTACCAAGCATTACCACCTGCCTCTTTACTCTAAATCCAGAGCTGGCTTTGCCACTGTAGTGCTGCAGGGCCTTATAGCCACCCCTAATGCTTTATAGAACCAGCCACCCAACCTCAGCTTTGGGATTCCACCCAAGTGTAATGACTGCAGCAGTGTAACACGATGAACATAGTACAGTTTTGTACCTACCATAAATGTAGATGTTCGAGTGTATACACTGCTGCAGTCCTGGTTACCCTCCCTCCATCCCCCCTTTCTTGCTGGTACTTATCTATGCCTTTCTACCCTTTACAACCTATGTGGTGTATTTGCTGATAACTGAAAGTTTTGGTTTTATTTTTTATGCATGTTTCATTAGCAATATCTATTGCCTACCTATTTGGGGGCACCTGACATCTGGGGCAAGAAAAACTGAAGAAAATGGCATCGGCTGCATCTTATATACCCCTAGCGCACTGACGTCAGGGAAGAAGCGACAGCAACCGACGCCAGACCAAGACTTTGGAACTCTGGCCGACTGCAGGACTGCCTGACGGCAGGATAACCCAATTGTAATGACTGCATCAGTGTATACACTCGGAACATCTACATTTATGGTAGGGACAAAACTGTACTTTTCAGTCCCAGGGGACACACAGAACTAAACAGTGGGGGGGGGGCCTCCACTTCCAAATCTGGGAATAAGACTCCCCCCTATGGTAAACTGTCTCAATGACTTTCTTTTAAAATTTCCAAGCACTTATCAACTGACTGCCCCTTTCGGGAGAAAGATTGCTCTTCATGCAAAGAATTAGGAATGCATTACCCAGGACAAATGGGTTTTAAATATAGTGTCCCAGGGATACAGATTTCACTACCAAACATTGCCAACACCAAGCGGGTGGCCGGACCTACCCCCAAATCAGTGGGCAGAGGCCCAAAAACAAGTACTTTCTCTCTTAAGCATGGGGGCTATTCAACTGGTACCAGAAGCGGAAAAGGGACAGGGTTTCTACTCAAGACTTTTCCTGGTACTCAGAAAAGATAATTCATGGCGTCCTATCCTGGACCTGTCTATTCTAAACACCTTTTTGGAGATTCCAAAATTCAAGATGCTGACTCTTCACCAATTACTTCCTATGCTAGGCAAAGATGCCTGGTTGGCAACACTAGATTTAAAAGAAGCATACCTGCACATCTCAATCAGGGAATCTTGCAGAAGATACCTACGCTTCAAAGCAGGCTACACGCATTGTCAATTCTCTGCACTGCCCTTTGGCTTATCTACTGCACCCAGGGTATTCACAAAGTTCCTAGCTCCAGTTATTGCATTTTGCAGGCAAAGAAATATTCAAATATACCCATACCTGGACGATTGTCTAATTCAGGCAGAAAGCCAGGACATACTTTTGAGTCATCTGGCCTTTGTACAAAGGGTTCTAACTTGTCTGGGGTACATAGTAAAAGAAAAGAAATCACACTTGGTACCCTGTCAACAAATTATATTCCTGGGAGCAAACTTGAATACAACTTCCCAGATGGCTTACCTCACACCAGAGAAACAAATTCATTTGACAACCTACTTCAAACAAGTGGCCACAAAAACCCTGCTATCTGCAAGACAAATACTGCAAGCCTTGGGGTTCATGGCCTCCTGCATTCTTCTAATTCCATATGCAAGACTGCATATGAGGAAACTACAGTGGTATCTAAAAAGCCTATGGTGTCAACATTCTCAAGACCTAGAAACAATGATTCCTGTCATACCTTGCCTACACCTAGAGTTCCTTTCGTGGGCAGAGGCCTGCCACCAAAACAAGGGACTACCTTTCACACACCCTCTGCTGCCCAAACCCTAGCAACAGACGAATCAGACTTTGCATGGGGGGGCTCACCTGGCAGGGAAGTGCATTCTGGGCAAATGGAACCCAAGTCAAATGCACCTGCATATCAATCAAAAAGAAATGTTAGCTGTACTGAATGCTCTGACAGCCTTCAAGGACCACATTCTTCCAGGACAACTAATGGTAAAGACGGACAACACCACTGTTGTGTGGTACATAAACAAGCAGGGAGGGGTACACATTCTTACCCCCTCTGCAGACTAGCCATGGCATTGTGGAACACAGCCTTGAGCTACCAAGTGCACCTACAAGCTCAATTCCTGCCAGGAAAATTAAATACACTGGCTGATGAACTAAGCAAAAACCTCATGGACCCACATGAGTGGATACTGGAAATAAGGATTTTCAGCATGTTGACAAGCAAATGGGGGAGCCCTGTGTGCCTTTCCCCATAACTACCAATTGGACAAATTTTGCACAAGGACTCCCCACAAGCAAGCCTGGAAAGTGGATGCTGTGTCCTTCAGCTGGAAAAACCTATCAGTCTATGCCTTCCCCCCTCTGCCTCTGCTCTCCAAAGTACTACTAAAAATCAAACAGGACAAACCAAGGATGATTTTGATTGCTCCAGACTGGCCGTGCCAACACTGGTGTACCCCCTCTTGCACAGTGTGTCACGGTTATCTCCGTGGCACCTGCCTCAGACTCCTTCCCTGCTGTCTCGGCAGGAGAACCAGATTCTGCACCCTCAGCTTTTAACACTTAACCTTGCAGCCTAGCTAATTATTTAATCCCTCCTTTACCATCCCTCAGCAAACCTGTGATGGATATCATTTTAGAGGCAAGGAGGCCTAGTACTAGAAAATCTTATGCTGAAAAATGGGAAAGATTCTGTGCCTGGAACCAGTCTTAAGGGATTAGCACAGCAGCGCCCAATTTACCTCAGATTTTACAATATTTAACTGAGATGCTTCACAAGGGCCTGTCTTTTTTCTCCATTAAAATCCAAGCCTCAGTCATTTCAGCTCATTATAACACAGAACCTCCCCTCTCCTCTCATCCACTGCTCAAGCAGTTCCTCAGAGGGGCCAAAAATTTGAGACCACCCAGGAGAGCTCCAACCCCAGCCTGGGACCTTAACTTTGTCTTGGAGAAACTCACTGTAGCTCCTTTCGAGCCAGCTGCTACTGCAGACTTAAAATTTCTTTCTTGGAAAGCAGCTTTCCTTTTAGCAATCACTTCAGCTAGAAGGGTGTCTGAATTACAGGCCCTTATGGCAGTGGAGCCTTTCATCATCTTTCATGCGGACAGGGTGTCCCTCAGAACCAATCCATCCTTCATGCCCAAGGTGGTATCCAGTGTGGCTCTTAATCAGTCCATTCATTTTCCAACCTTCTTTCCCAATCCACAGAATAAAGGGGAACAGATACTGCATTCCTTAGATGTGCACAGACAGCTTAGATACTACTTGGACAGGACTAAACCTCAAAGGAAATCTGAACAACTCCAATACTTTATTCACGCCAATAACAGATATGAACGCTATTAGAAACCATGCGTTTTTGTCTTATAAAAGACTTCATCAGATTAACATCTTTATCTAGTTCAGCAATATTATATACATTGAATCCTTAATACCCTAACCAATTTGACAGAGGACCGAATGGTCAAACTTTTGACCCAGCCAACACACCGGGAATATTGCAAGAAGAAGAGGACGACAACGGAGATGAATGGGGTGCTGTACCAAGAGGGCGACAACAAAAAGGTACTGTAAACATCTCCGATATACAGGAGATGACTAACTGGCTTAAAAAGCAACACGAATTTAAATACAATGGTGGCAACCACCGACAGTTCACCAATACGGACTCATTTAGTAAAAAAATTAGACGATGTTTCAAAATTAATGTACAAGTATAAATCCATAGTTATAGAAAATGGATATTTAAGAGAATGTTTGAGTCGGAAAATTGTGCCCAAAGGGTTACGAACATGGAAGTACCCTAACAATGTGCAAGTGGGATCGATTTTTCACAAACAATTAATAGAAGTTTTTAACAATTGTGGATTAGAAATTCTAAAATGTATTATAGATGAAAATGAAAGGAATTTGGATATTGTTTTTGAACAAATTAATGTATTAGATGTACATATAAAGGAAAACTTGATATTTGAAATTAACGAAGAGCAACACAAATATTTAAAATTGAAGGATGACATTGAACTGAAATGTAAGGATTTAGTAGAAAGGAAAATGGAAAAATTGAGAAGGGACATTATGGAGCATGAAAATGACATTTGTTACCCAAAACCCATAAATAATTATAAAAACCTTTCAAATAGGAATTTTAATTGGCATAATAGTGAGAGAGGAAATAATAAGGGGATAATTAGGGATGAGAAAAGGAGAAATACATACAACTACGATTATGATGTTGATTTTCCCCCCTTAGGGAGACCAGAAAGAGAATATGGTTTAGAAGAGAGAGGGAATGGAAATTTTTACAGGAGAGGGGGGATAAGAGGAAGGGGGAAGCACATGTAAGTGAATTCCCTGAACTTGAGCCACCCTCAGTTACTCATGGTATAGTAAAGGAGGGTAATAAATGTATGTTAAATGGTTTCATTATATACAACTTTAGTAGTACGGAATTATGTAGAGAACATTTTACTTTAATGGAAAAAGGCTTCAAGTTTATTCCAAAAGTTAAAGGAAACAAAGTACAAACACTGATAGACATGAAAATTTTCCTAAGAAAAATGAATTTAGAGTTATTATTTCATAAGGAAGAATATGGTATGGACTTCAATAATTTACACATTACTAATGAACAAAGATTATTAAAAAATAAATCCACTTTTAATCCACCTATCCAGGCACAATTAAGGAATTTTGAAAATGTGATGGAAGAAGCTATCAATAAAGTTGATAAAAGGGTAGGATTTAAGAATAATTTAGATACATTAGAAAAAGATAAGTTAGAAGAACTAAGATATGACGAAGGAATTAGAGTCATGAAGCCTGATAAGGGTGGGGGTGTGGTAATAATGGATGTTATGGAGTACGAAGGTAAAATGAATGAGATATTAATGAATGAAACCAAATACAAAGTTGTTTCTAAAAATGAGATTAACCTAGCCTACAAGAAAATAGATAGGATGCTAGAAGATATGTTAATCAAAACTATCATTGATGGAAAAATGTTCTCATTCTTGAAAATAGATAAACCTAGGATTCCAGTTATTTTCGGCATACCGAAAGTACACAAAAATTGTGTAAACCCACCCTTCAGGCCCATTGTATCAGCAGGAGGCTCAAAAACTACACCACTAGCCAGGTTCGTGGATGTAAAAACCAAACATATATGGTTGAACAAAAAAGCAATACTCAAAGATTCATGGGACTTATTGAGAAATATAGTCCCAGAATTATTTGATAAAGATTTAATATTAGTGACCATTGATGTTGTGGACTTGTTCGGGTCCATACCATATGATGAAGGTACCAGGATGTTTGAGGAGGAAATATTTAATGATAGTACTCTAACACATGAAGACAAAATAGTGTGCACAGGCTTAATGGATTTAGTCCTAAGGAACAATGTTTTGACCCATAATGGTGAGTTTTTTCAACAAATTCAGGGTGTTGCAATGGGGGCAGCCTGTGCACCTACTTTTGCTAACCTGGTACTTGCAAACTGGGAAGAAAGATATATATTTCAATCTGAGTATATAAATTATTGTAGGATGTACAAGAGATTCCTAGATGACATCATAATTTTTTGGAAAGGAAGTTATAATAAACTGGAAGAATTTATCACCTACATAGGAGAAACTACTAGTTTCCTTAAATTTACCCATACTATTTCCCATGATAGCATAGCATACTTGGATGTAGAAATTATGAAAAAGGGCGATACCTTCGAGACTAGAGTATTCAGGAAGGATACCTATGTCAATTCTTTCTTACACTATGAAAGTGGTCATCCGAGGTATTGTAAGAAAAATTTGGTCAAGGGACAGTTTGTTAGAGGGTCAAGGATGTCAAGTTTAGAAGAGGACTTTATAAAAGAATGTGATAGGTTGGAAAGGATGTTCCTGGAAAGGGGTTACCCGAAAGAATTCATTACAGAATTAAGGACTGAGGTTATGGCAGCAAGGGATGGAAGATTTAAACCAATAAAAGGGGAAAAGGATTCTTTACAAAATACTATAGGTCATTCTTACACTAGCCAATTTAACTACCAACAAGCACTTGTATTAGAATACAATGCTCTAAATATGAAGGTGAAAGATATTTTTCAAAGGGAATGGGAAAAATTTAAAACACTAACGGATTTAAAAGGACTCCCTGATAAGACACCTAGAGTGGTTTTTAAAAATTCTAGTTGTATAAAACACATACTAGAGATTAGTAATAATAAGAAAGGTAGAAAAGGAGATAGAGCTAATACATTTAAGGTGGGAACATATAAATGTGGGAACTGCAGACAGTGTGAATTTGTAGTTAATGAAGAAAAGGTTTTTTTGGGAAGTAGACAATTTTGGGTGAAAAGTAAGGGCTATTTTAACTGTGAGTCCAGAGGACTAGTATACCTAGCTATATGCACAAATTGTACATCATATTATGTCGGTAAAACCGAAAGATCCTTGAAAAAGAGGATATATGAACATATGTACGATATTAAAAGATGCAAAGATGCAAATGCACTTTACAGACATTCGCAGGTATGTGAAGAGTACAGGTACAGATTTTTTGTATTGGACCAGGTGAAAAAGGACATCAGAGGGGGTCCATGGGAGGAAAGTATTGGCTACAGAGAGTTATGGTGGCAATTGGCACTGGAAGCCAACAAACCCCCAGGACTGAATGAGTATATCTCTATTTTACCATTGTTAAAGTTAAAAGCAGCCAAGATTTGAAATCTCCTGTCATTTAGAAAAAAGACAGTAGATGGCAGTATTTCCTTACATATATCAAGGAAAATGAATCTCATCAAATCCACTATATTTCATTAAATCCACTATATTTTATTTTAAAAGTGTATACAAATTTATGAATAATCTAAGTATATTTTTAGTAAAGAAAAGTACAGAAATTTTATGATAACTGTTATTAGCAATTTTATATTTTATAAAAAAAAAGAATCAAGATATATATATTTATTACATGAGAAGGTTATTTTATTGATTGTATAAGCTTATTTGCACATTTTAATTGAATGAACTCAATGATTGGTTAGGGTATTAAGGATTCAATGTATATAATATTGCTGAACTAGATAAAGATGTTAATCTGATGAAGTCTTTTATAAGACGAAAACGCATGGTTTCTAATAGCGTTCATATCTGTTATTGGCGTGAATAAAGTATTGGAGCAGCTTGAATACTTCTCCTGTCGACTCTCCTTATTTTTTTGGTTTGGTTTGTCGGAGGAGGTTTTTGCCATGGTGTTTTTTATTAAATCTGAACAACTGCTGGTGGCATTTGCTGCAGAGGCGAAGGCTATTTCAAAGCAAACCATTTCTAAATGGATAAACCATTGCATTCATTTCTGCTATAATTCTGCTATAAGCACCATGGAAAACCTATCTCCCAGGGGATCAGCCCTCACTCCACCAGGGCTGCATCTACCTCTACAGCCTTTCTCAGGGACATCCTAGAAGCTGCTACCTGGAGTTATGTGCATACTTTCACCACACATTATAATTTGTAAATTTTCTCTAAATCAAGAGCTGGCTTTGCCACTGCGGTCTTGCAGGGCCTTATAGCTGGCCCTAATGCTATCTAAATTCCTCCTCCCAGCTTTGGGAATCTACCCAAATGTAATGACTGCAACAGTGAAACACGAAGAACATAGTACAGTTGTGTACACTTACCATAAATGTCGATGTTTGAATGTATTCATTGTTGCAGTCCTGGTTACCCTCCCTCCAGCCCCCTAAATTCTTTTGACTATACCTCTACTTTCCTTTACTATGCTTAAAAGCCTTTTTGGTGTATTTGCTTTTTTGTTGGAGGTATATCTTTGTACTTTTATATTTAATTGCTTCCCATTAGGGGAGCACCTGACATCTGGGGCAAGAAAAAACTGATGTAATGGCGTTGACTGCATGTTTTATACCCTTGACGACCTGACGTCATGGAAGAAGGGACAACAACCGACGCAGGACCCAAGACTTTGTTAATCAGACCGACTGAGGGCTACCTGCAAGCAGATAACCCAAATATAATGACTGCAACAGTGAATACACTCCAACATCTGCATTTATGGTAAGTGTACACACCTGTACTTTCCCACTCGTCTTTGGGGGGGGGGTCCTGCCTTCCAGGTTATTGAGAGGGCTTTAACCTCTGCAGAATCTCTGCTGGTCATTCTGCATCTGTGTGTCATATTACTATATCTTCTGGTCTAGAGTTGATACCAGTCTCCGCGACAGGACAGCGAGCACTGAAGCTTCAGGTTACCCCTGTACAGGGCCCCTCTTCTTCAGAGTCTTCCTAGAGATCCCCACTGAGGAACCTCCGCATAAAATGACGTGCAAGAGGAAGCACCTAGATTCTCCAAATGATTCTGTCACCGAGGACATGGACTTCGAAGAAGGGGAAGGTTCCCCCCAGTCACCCCCTGAAGATGTCTCCTTTGGAGACATCCTAGAAATACTAAAGCAGAAGGGTAACTGGAAGCCCCAAGACCCAACCTCAGAGGAATCCCTGTATTGCAAGCATTCGGTGCTCAACCATCTACTTTCTGGGTGACCCCACCCACTGATGATCTTATTAAGCTGATCACGCAGCGGGCTTAGAAGGCTCCTGACTCCATAGAGCGTATTCCTTGGAGACCAGACAAAATTCTGTCCCCACCAGAGGACCACCAGTATTGGGCCAAGGGTTTAGCATTAGATGCCATGGTGATGGTGGCTGCCACCAAGAAGGAACTTGCAGATGAGAGTCCTACTGTACATCTGTCTAACAGGGATTCTAGGACAATGAACAGATTTGGAAAGTGGATCTACACTTCATTAACCTTCGCACTTAGGTTCTTGAACTTTATGGCACACTTTACTAGACTCCAGAAAGATCTGATTAGCGAGTTATCAGAAACTCTCTCTGGAGCTGTGTCTAACGAGGTGCAAGATAAGGTCACCTCTCAGCTAGCCACTCTGGAGTCTATATCAAGCTCATCCATGTGGCTCATTGCACATGCAGCAGAAAGCACGATCACAGCAGCGGGTTCCGCCATTGCCATAAGGTGACACGTCTGGATGTGCTTGTGTGATTTGGCAGAGCCCTTCAAGTCTTTCTTCGGGAACGGATCATCTTTGTTCAGCCCCAAGGTGAAGCACAAACTGGCCGGGTGTGAAAAGGATGAAAAGACCCTGTCTGCTGTGGGCATTCATTTTTCTACTCCTCAGCGATCCTATTCCAGGAATCAGAGGAGTGGAAAGATGTGGTTCAAGAAGTTCCAGGGACCTTTTCAGGACACCCGTGGTGATGGCTGCCCTTGGGCAGAGGGGGGAGCTCAGATGAAGACGCCGACTGCAAGGCCACAAAACCAGGTAACAGCGATTCCTTTCCTGGACAACCCTACCAGCGATCCTGAAAGGAGGCCCGATTGCTTACCTCTGGAAGCAGTCGGGGGAAGACTCTCACTGCATTCAACAGCCTGGCAACAAATACCGTCCAATACTTGAGTGCAGAGAATCATTACCAGAGGCTTCCACATTCCCTTCACGCTTTGCCTGAGGTCATTGAGAAAAATCCCCGGTGTTCCCCCTATTCAAAGGGATCAAGCATCCATAGAAGTTCAAAAGCACTAGAAAAAAAAGAGTCATCCATGAAGTCTCACCAGACCAGATAGGATCCGGATTTTACTCCAGGTGCTTTTTAGTGCCAAAGATTGGAGACTGAAGGCTGATATTGGACCTCAGCCTTCTGAACAAATTTGTTTAGCAGATGAAATTCTGGATGGTCACAGTTAAGTCTAGTCTTCCCTTTCTAGGGGAAAATGATTGGGTATACTCTATAGACCTTCAAGATGTGTATTATCACATAAAAATGGACAAATGCTCAAGAAGGTATCTCCACTTTCGGCTAGGGGACAGTTATTTGCTGCCCTTTGGCCGCACTGCAGCCCCCAAAGTGCTCACCAAATGCTTGGCAGCAGTCACGGCTCACATGAGACTAAACTGATATTAAGTGTTTCTTTATCTAGACGACTGGCTCCTCACCACCCCTACCAGGCATCTACTGCTTCAAGCCATGGACTTCACATGTTTGTTCAGTGTTGTGGGCATAACAGTCAATAAAGAAAAGCTGGAACTGTCTCCCACACAGGATCTAGAATTCATCTTAGCCTGCTTCAACATGATTTCATGTATAGCTTCTTTTCCCCTTCACAGACTCCAAAAGATAAGGTCTCGGGTTCAGCTCATCGTCGTGAAGAATAAAGTGCCTGCTTTACTTGTTCTTCAATCCCTAGGATGTATGGCGGCACCAATAACCCTAGTTCCCTTGGCAAGATTTTTCATGAGGATACTTCATTGGCTTTTTGCATCTCACTGGTCCATTCTATCTCATCCGATGTCTCACCCAACCTTAATAACATGCCGCTGCAAAAAGGATCTATCCTGGTGGATGCAGTCAGAAGAAATTTTAATGGGTCGTCCCTTTGTTCACCCTCAAGCCAAGGTCATAGTGACTACAGATGCCTCCCAGATGGGGTAGGGGCCATTATTAGAGGAGAACAGTCTAAGGCACTTGGTCACCACAAGAGGCTGACATTCATGTCCTGAAAATGAAAGCAGTGCTCCTAACATTGCAAGCCTTTCACTCTGCTCTTCTTCTGGGAATGGTTGCTATCCAGTCAGACAATGTCACTGGTATGGTACATCAAACAGGGTAGAACTAAATCCAACCCCCTTTGCTGGGAAGCGCTGAGAGTGGCAATGGGCAATAGCTTCTTGTGGCAACGCATATCCCAGGGAGTTCCAATGTGATAGCGGACAAGTTGACCAAACAGATTCTCCTGCCTCACAAATGGTCTCTCTATCCCAAAGTGGCAAAGGAAATCTTTCCCCACTGGGGCCAGCCTTGCTGCGACCTCTTTGCCTCTCCAGTAAACAGCAAGTGCAGCAGCTACTTTGCCATAATTTCCCCCAGGGGGAGCCTCTGAGAGAGACACTCCTTCTCGATTGTCCCTCAGGTCTCCTTTACGCCTCCCCCCTTTCCCCTCCTACCCCGCTTCCTAAAGAAAGCCCAAAGATTGCAAAGCAAAGCGATTCTCATTGCTTTCTTTTGGCCCAGCCAAATTTGGTTCCCCTTTCTGTGGCCTCACTTGATTTGCCAACTATGGATTCTGGACCCGGTTCCAGATCTGCTGTCTCACTGTCAGGGATTGGTGCATCCCGATCTACGCACTGTCAAGCTCACAGCTTAGTTTTTCCAATTCCCTTAGTTGCCAGGCAGAATAATATCACTTTCCCCCATACAAAAGATTTTTCTGTCTTCCCACAAACCTTCCACCAGGAGACTATATTCCAGCAAATGGAAGAAATTTTCAATTTGGGCCTCTGAAAACAATTTAGACCCCTTCTCAGCACTTGCTGAAAACGTTTTGGAATTTTTAGCTGCCCTTTTTGATCAAGGTGCTTTTGCAACCACCATTAGAGTTCAGTTAGCAGCCACTTCTAATTTTCACAATGGGTTCGATGACCATTCATTAATCTCTCATCGCCTATGCAAGATTTTTCTCAAAGATACCTTATTCCTCAAACCTCCATTCAAAGATCTCTTAGCTCCCTGGGATCTGACTTTCGTTTTGAAATCCTTAGTACTACCTCCCTTTGAACCAGCGGCCACTTGCCATCTCAAATTCCTTTCCTAGAAAACTCTAATAGCCATCACTTCTGCCAGAAGAGTCTCTGACAACCAGGCACTATGTGCAAAACCCCTGTATATCATTTTGCATAAGGACAGGGTCTCATTGAGAACCAGCTCTTCCTTTCTTCCTAAGGTGATGTCAGAATCTAATATTAATCAAACTATTGAGTTACCAGTTTTCTTAACCAAGTGTTCCAACAAAGGTGAATATTGCTTGCATTTACTGGACATTCATAGGCAGCTACGTTTTTACCTTAACAGGACTAAACAGTCTAGGAAATCAGATCATTTGTTTATTTCCTTTTCTGGCCCAAACATGGGAAAAGCTGTGGTGAAAGTATCCTTATCTAGTTGGTTGAGAGATTGTATCACTTTCATTTATGAACATAACAACTGAAAGTTATGTGCGCCTGTTAGAGTGCATTCGAACAGATCAGTTACCACTTCAGCTGTTTTCCATTCAAAAGCTTCCTTGGACGAAATTTGCACAGCTGCGACTTGGGCTATGCCTCATACATTTATCACGCATTGAAAATTAGACATGGTCTCCAGGGGAAGAGCATCATTCGGCTCTATTGTTCTTTGGAATATCCTTCCGTAAGGCCACCCAAAAAATAAAATAGCTGGGGACCCTGTCCCATTCTTTAAGAATGAACGAAGATTGACAACATCAGATAAAGAAGTTATGTACTCACCATAACGTTCCATCTATGTTGTCGATCTTCATTCATACTTGTCATCCCTCCCACCTTTCTCCCTCCTGCAAACTTCTTGAAGGATTGAACTCTTGTCCCGGGATTCCTTAAGGTTTTTACCTTGGACAGTGCCTTTGCTTTCATTTTTCTGTGTACACTCTTGCTATAGTCTGCAAACTTGATCTGAGATAATGAAGAGAGGGGCATTGTGAGTAGCATCTTAGCTCGAGAGGTATTTTGGCTGGCACAAGCTGTATAATGGCTGTACTGGTTCCGAGGATTGGAACCAGACCCCATTTGTCAAGACTGATCGAAAATCGACAACACAGATGGAACGTTATGGTGAGTACATTTTTTTTTTTGCATTCTTTAAAAATAATACAAAAAATATGTACAGTTTAAATAATTATACCAAATTAGATGTAGTATGAAAACATTGATTAAGAAAAGATACAAGTTGTATGACATTGAGCTAACATTAGAGAAATGTAAGCCAGTTTATAGAGAAATTAAAGGTAAGTTATTATAATACAGACAGGAATTGCAATATGAAGTGAGAAAAAAGCAGGCTTGTGGTATATTTAGAGATAAAGTCGGGAGAGAAATTGATTAAAGTAAGGAAGTGAGTGAAGGAGGGAGAGTAAGGAGATATAAGGTATGAATAGGTACTTGTTCACATTTAGGGATATAATTCATCCAAGTGTTGAGCAAGAACAGAGCCAACCTTTAGCTAGGAAGTCTTTCAGAATGATTTTGAAAGATGGTAGGAAGGGTATTGACCTGATGGATGGAGAGAGTTCCAGGTCCTAAAGGACTTCCAACATGGCTGCACAGTGCACACTGATCAAAAGCTAACATAAGTTCTGCCAGTGTGAAAACAGAAACTAAGAAAAAGGAGCGCCATTGAAAATGTTTTTCTTTTTGTTTGATTGGTAAAATTCAGTTACTGGCTAGTAAGTACACTGCCTGGACTCTAACAAAGAAGAAATTTGGAAAACCTGAAAGAAAATCAACCACAGAAAAGGTGGAGAGAAAATACTGTCTGGAAAGGATTCTACAGTTGTTCAGCAAAAAGCAGTTTGAGCTTCAGCTTTAGGTTCATAGGTTAGTACTAGGCTAACTGCCCTTGTGGACCATTTTCAGCCTAGCCAATTACCCAATGTGAGAATCAAACCCTGCACCTTATGTTTGTAAGGTAAACACCTTAACCATTATGCCAACCTCCCACCCTTGATTCAAGAGATGGCTTCCACTAATTTTAGAGGAAAAAAATAAATAAAATGTACTCAGAGGTGATTAAAATGAAGCATTGAAGGAATATATCAATTCAAACAACAAAAGACTGGAAAAAATAGAATAAGCTTTAACTAGCCATTCAGATGAACTGATAAAACTGCAAAAATCAGAGGGCGACATTAAGGAAATGCTGGCTAAATATGAAGCTTCTCATGAAGAGATGTTTAAAATAATAGAGTTAAAACCTAAGGTCTTCTACTGTACCAGAGAAACTGGAAGGAAAGACTGTATTAAGTTTATGAAAGCACAAGTAAAGCAACTGGACTGGTGTTTATCAGCAGAATTTATTAACTTAAAGGGCACATTGAGTGTATGCTCCAAACCTGACCGTGAGAAAGCAGCCAAAACCTGCATTAGTAAAGATGCAATCATACCAGCATAAACAGTTGATCCTAACATAATTGTGGCAGAATGGCAAAGTATTAAAAATTGGAGAAAAATTATTATTCACTTTACTCCAGGCAAATTAAGCAAATTTATTCCAGCAGTCAAGGAATGTCTAGAGGCAGGTAAGAGAGTCAAGCTGCTATAGCCAGCTATCTTCATATTTTTTTTCTTGGAGGATTTAAGTCATTTTTTGATGCAGACTAGGATAAGTAGGAAATAAAAAAGTTTATCCAACAACAAATGAGTCAACAACCAGAAGAGGACTCTGCTTCTCATTCATCTGACAGTAAGGTTCATAGACTTTTCCAGTGAAACTTTTTACAGTGTTTCAAAGAAGAAAAAAATGTGTGAGAGACAGAAAAGGCAGGAGTTGACTAAAAGAATCAGCAGTACTTTGGACTTGAACCAGAGTGTGGTGTTGGGAGATGACGATGAACCGTAACTCTAAAATTAGTGAATAAATCGTTTTAAAGCATGTTGTCATATTTGTGAAATTTGGTTTTGCAAGAAGAAACTGGCCAAAACACTGGACTTTTGTTAACTTTGTTAAACTTGTAGATTGACTATAAAGCATATACCCTATTTTGTATCATTAGTGTTTAGAAGGACACTAAAAGGGGGACACTAACTGTAAGTAAAAACTGTTTTTCTTCTTACTAGTATTTGTATAAAACAAGTAAGTAAAAGGGGGCAACCAACTAAGTAAAAGCTGTTATTCTTCTTACTAGTATTTGTACAAAACATTTCATGATATAAAGTGCATGTTTAATACAGAAAAGCAGGTTTGTGTAGTGTGCAATCATGGGCATTTTAAATATGGAGGTAGCCTTTCAGTGACTGTAATATGTGTTAATGATATTAAAGTACTTTTTGTTGTAAGAAATATAGGTTTTAAAGTCTAACCAGAGAAAAAAGGCTAGACAAAAATAAGTTTGATGTTCATTTGCTGCTAGGGTGGGGTTGGGGTGCAAAAGTGCACTGATTGTATTATCTGTACCTTTAAGGATATTTTCTGTCTTTATTTTACAAGGGTGAATGTCTAGATTACTGCCTTTGGCCTAAGCTGTAATCGAGTGTTTCTGTAAGCATGTAGACATAAAAAAATTGACAAAATGATGAAAGTCATGAAAATGCTAAGATTTTTGCAACTGCAGAGATATTAGCTTGTTTGTTTTCCACTGGCAAATGTTCAGTAGAGTGGAGATGTCTGCAGGTGAGGGCCGATGTGCATTCTTCATTCTTTTCTGAATTAACTTTACTAAGACTCATTGATGAGTGCATTTCCATGGAGACGAGCTGTCTGCAGGTGAAACCAGTTAATCTTGAGAATTCTGAGTATTCTTTCCTGAGGGAAATGCAAAATTTAAAGGTACAATGGCAAGCAATTCAGTGAAAAAGTTTGAAATTACAAAAAGCGAACAAGAGGTAACAACCTCCCTCATAACCTTAATACATTAATGCTGTACAGTGTACAATTTAGTTTTTTTAAAGATAGCCAGTGCACTTTTTCTTAGGGCTGAAAGTTAATGTTCTAGCTGTTTTTCATGTCTGGGAGGAGAAGACAGAGATAAGAAAAGAACAGACAGCAATCAGCTTAAGTGGGAGCACAGGCTATAGCATGCAATTTAGCATGGGTAACCTTAATTTTAAGTTAGATAATGCCTGTAGGTGCAGCTGTCAATTTGGGCAACTGTTCCCTTCTGGAAGGTTAAACTGCAGGTTTTGAAGATGTACATAGTTGTGTGTGTGTGTGTGTGTGTGTGTGTGTGTGTGTGTGTGTGTGTGTGTGTGTGTGTGTGTGTGTGTCTGTGTGTGTCTGTGTGTTCCAAGTTAATAGGAGATTGAAGTGTTTTCTATTTAGTTGTTTTGTTTGAGGGTTTTCATTAAAACAAAAAGACTTGAAAAGTATTACATAGGTTCAAATGGAAATGAGAAGAAACAACTGTACAAAAGGTCAGCCTAAACACAAACGTTAGAAATACACATTCAGAAAAAGCTGTCATATATAATAGGTGAGAACAGCAGCTTTTTATCATGATGACTATGCTGTCCATATTATCCTGGAATGTAAATGGCTTTTCATGTATAGGTAAAAGGGAAAGAGTATCAAATTATATTAAGAAATGCAGAGTGCAAATAGCAATGCTGCAGGAGACACATTTGGAAAGAAATGAGCATGTGAATTTGACAAGGAGAGGATTTCGGAATAGATATTCAGCAGAATATCATAGACAGAGGAAAAGGGGTATAATTATACTAATTGCTAGAGGGGGCTCCAACAGTGATTGATATGGAATTTATGAAAATATTTAATGTGGGAAATGTGAATATAGGTAATAGGAACATAATTTACATATTCCCCAAGGTACAGTAACCAGGCTAGACTCGATATAAATGAACATGTGCATTTAATTGAAAGCTTCATCACACATTCAATAGCTATTTCTTTTTATACACCAATAAACACTAAGATAAAAATGCAGGGTAATGAAGTAAAATTAATGCACTGGTTCTTTCTCACTTACCTTTTAAAAAAGATGAATTTAAGCAATTAATACTGGAAATTATTCACTCGCAGTGGTGGTGCTGCGGTAGCGTTGTCGCCTCACAGTACAACGTTGTCCTGTTTGATTCTCAGCTAGAGCATCTTCTGTGTGGAGACTTGCATGAATGGGCATACCTTCTTTGAAGGTTGTGCATCAGAGCTGGCAACTCAACACGTAAAAATCTTCTGCCAATCATTAGCGGACCGGAGTTCCGCTGTGGTGAACCCTAACCGGGAAAAGCCGAAAGACACAACAACAGTACTGGAAATTATTCAAAAGTTATTAGGAAAGAGAAGTATCTTCAGAACTTATAGCTAGTGAATGTGAATAAAATGAAAATGGAGTTTAAAAATAGGGTTGAAATAAACAAGAAAGAGATTTGCTTAAGAAGTAATAGAAATTACTTAGAGAGGCTGACAGAAGTTAAAGTATTGCAGAATAAGGCACGTCTAACAGAACAAGAGGACCAAATGCAGACTGCTGAAGCGAAAATAAGGGAATATCTGGACAATATGCATTAGTTTAGAAAGATTGCAGTTAAGCAACTATTTTTGATAACTCCTGAGTACAAAAACTTTTAGCACACCAACTTAGGCAACAGAATGTTGAAATGGTTGTCACAAAATTTTAACCTATAACAAGAAAATAACCAGAAAGCCTGTAGAGGTTTTAGAAGTATTCCAGCCATTTTATGTAAATTTGTATAATGCAGAGAAATGTGGACATCAAGAAAGAGTACAAATGGAAATATTTATGGAAGACTTAATTATGTCAAGTTTGGAGTTAGACCAGGCTTAACAACTAACGGTTAAGGCAGGACATGATGAGAGAAAAACAGTGGTGGATAATCAGTCATCTGGATAGTTTCCAGGAACAGATTGTTTTCCTGTGGAATTTTGGAAATTAGGAAGAAAGAAAGTGAAAAAGATCTGGAAGATTTTGTTTAAAAGCGCCAGCATCTTGGAAGAAAGGTGTGGTGGCTGCGTTACCTAAAGATGGCAAAGACCCTTCAGACCCAGCTTTACATAGACCCATTTCAACTTTAAACGGTGATTATAATGTGTTTATGTCTGTTGACAATCAGAAGGTCGAAGTGGGTTTGGTCGAACCCACTTCAGTTGAAGTCTGGAGGACGAACGGGTCGAAGTATGAATCTTGCCCCCATCTCGACCCATGTTGAAGCCCGTTCTGAGGTTTACGGTGAGACGTATTTCAACAGTGTCGGAATTCGACGTAGTCGGTTTCACGGAAAGGGGTCGATGATCCCGTCATTCGATGGGGTCAGGTTCGACCATGGTAAACTGTTTATTTCTGTCCAAGTTAAAAGAATGGCAAAGGTGTTGCAAAAATTGATAGATATGGATCATTGTGGTTTTGTGGAGGGGAGACAAGCATTTGACAACATTAATAGAACAATGATCCGGAGGAAAGCAGAATGTAAGAAAATACCTCTGTTGGGTCTTGATGCAGAGAAAGCATTTGACAGATTAAGCTGGGATTTTATGAAAAAGGCATTGGAAACATTTGCATTCCCTGATACATAAAGTTAATTAAAAGGATATATGAAAGATCAGAGGCAAGAATTCAAGTGGGAGGGCTCCTCTCCGAAAAGCTGTATTTGAACAGAGGAACCAGGCAGGAGTGTCCTCTTTCCCCTTTGTTATTTTCTTTATATGTAGAACCATTGGCAAAGAAAATAAATGACTTAGGAATGTAAGGATATAATTGGTATGGTAATCACAAAAAGTTTGCTTTATTTGCAGGAGATATTATTTTGTACTTGATAAATCCAGAAAAGGATATTTCAGTGTTGAGGAACATTTTGAGACCATTTCAGGTCTTTTTAGGATATAAAATTAATGACAATAAAACAAAGGCTATAGCCGCAAATTGTGTACCCACACACACAATTGGTTCAGCAATGCCCATAGTTATGGACACATAATAAGATGAAGTATTTAGGAGTATGGATTAAAAAAGGCTTATGTTATGGCAGCTAGGGATAGGTGGGAAGAGACAAAACAAAAGATAATACAAAATCGAGAAACTGGAAACTCTTATTAATGGATATGGATAGTAAGATACAATGGGTCCCTTTAGTCTTGTGTACGAGCCAGGCATACTTTTATCAAACAGAGGAGAAGTTGTGGGCAGTAATTAGTAAGGAAATTAAGGAATTTATCTGTGAGGGAAAGAACACAAGAGTTAAGTGGGATAAGATGACCCTTCCAGTAAAACAATATGATCTAGGTTTACCTGATTTGAATGGATATTTTAGAGATACACAGTTAAGGATTGTATACAGTAACACAATCAGAAGGTGTATAATTCAAAGTGGAAAGGGATGATGATGAAACAAGTGGGAAGGTCAAGAAATGGAGAGAGAGAGGGATTTTGTATGCCGATCTTATGGAAAATAATAGCAATCAGTGTTTATATCACGCTTTCGAAAGATGAAAATAGCGAATGCTATTTCATCGAACCTAAAATATGTAAACCACATAATATCGAACATTCAGAATAGCACATTTTTTTCCTTGGGAAAAAATTCGCTATTCCAAAACACATACACACAACACAAGCACACCTAAAAAACATCAATCCACACACATACACTTATAATCCTCCAACTAACCCTGCACTAAACTGTACATACACTACTATCTAGCCTCTTACCTTAACCCAAACCCTAACCCTAAGGTCCATCACTATCGCACACTCACCTAACACTAACTCACCTAACCCGCGCCCTACCCCTAACTCACTTAACCCACGCCCTAACCCTAACTCACCTAACCCATGCCCTAACGACCACACAATCGCACACTTACCTGAACCCGACACGTAACTTTCCACCACAGCGCTGAAAATAGCGAAGCCACAGAACCGTCCAACCAAATTCTTTCCCTAGGAAAGAATTCAGTGATGTTCTTCGTGTTTCACTGTTGCAGTCATTACATTTGGGTTCCTCAGTCGGCCTGAATAACAAAGTCTTGGGTCCTGCGTTGGTTACTGTCACCTCTTCCCTGACATCAGGTCGTCAGAGGTATAAAAGATGCAGCCGATGCCATTTTATTCAGTCTTTCTTGCCACGCGGTGCCCGAAGCAGAAGCAGTTCGCAAGTGCCGGTCAGCCAACTCCTGAGATTTTCATGTTCGAGTTTCAGATCCGAAGTCTTCATTAAAAGCTAAGTACCCCATTGGGGAAACTTTTTTTCTTGCTCCAGACCGATGTCAAAAAAAGTTAATAATTGTATTTCATGTGGGAAGCAAATACCTCATAAGGACTTTCATTCTTACTGTATTCCTTGCCTAGGCCCTGACCACGACGTTGCTAGATTTAACCAACGCACTATTAAGCGTCGGTACGATTTTGAATTAAGCTATTTTGGGCGAAGATTTAATTATACAATGTCGTCGGACAGCCATCCGACTACCGGAGTTCACAAAAAATGCAAAGAAAAAGACAGGCAACCAAGGTCCAAAACCGACGATGAAGCTTCTCCTAAACAAGTCATCGGTTCACCAGTTCTCAGTGAGGCGCTTTCGCAGCCCCTGACGCCCGCTACTTTAGAGTCGCAGGCCACTACCGACTCCCACGTGGAGTCGGCCAGGCCGCTGGAAACTCAAGGTATTGGAGCCTCGGAGATTATTCCCTCAGATGGGTCCGGAACCGCTGAGCAGGCATTGGCTTCTGAGGGTGTTTACAGACCTAAACAATTATATGTTAAGTCGACTTCAAAGACTAGAACACCTTTAAAGGCAAAGAAACAAGATCACCAGCCACAAGGACAGGCCTCCATGCCCAAAAAACAGATGCTCAAAATGGCCGAAGACTTAATTACCTTGATCAGGGGTTCCCATCCCCCTCCTGATAAGAGGCCTAGGCAAGAGACAGACTATGAATCTTCAGATCAGGTTTCCATTTCTTCTGATTCCTCTTCTGATCAGGAATATTCTATACCCCCCTATGAGGATTCTGACGGTAGAAGAATCAGTTTGGGGAGACCTTGCATACCATGAGGGAGCACTTCCACTGGGAGAGCCAAGATTTTTCAGAATCTAAGAAAAGGCTCAGAGACTTCCTTTTACTACCTCAACACAGGCCTCTAGCTATTCCACCTGTGTTGGACATTGTAGATGGTGTGTTCTCGGAGTCTAGTCTGACCCCTGACTCTTTACCTCCAGCTCCTGTTAAGCCGGACAGATACTATAGGGTCCCTGACTCATAAATTCCTTTTCAGAAACCCTTCTGCAGACCCAGAATCTATTTCTCAGGGTGCAAAAGGGGTCAAGGCTTCTACTGCAAAAAACCCTACCCCCTCTGACAGGTATTCCAGGGCACTGGATAGATGGGGAAAAAAGATTTACACATCTGCTACTTTGGCTATAAGGGCCTTAAATTGCCAGTTTCATATGCTTAAATATCAGCAATATATCATGACACTGCTTAAACAGAAAATGATGGCAAATTCTGAATGTGCAGAAAACAAAGAAATGCAGGATTTATTGCATGCAGCTGAACAAGTTGGAAAGCATACTTTGCAATGTGGGTTTGATTCTCTGGAGGCCTCCTGCAGGGCTGCTGTTACTGGTTCTGTCATTAGGAGGCATGCTTGGTTAAAGGAACAAAATCTCCCTGACCATGTTAAAGCAAAATTATTAGATGTTCCTTTACAACATGATACCTTGTTTGGTGTTAAGGCGGAAGAGGTGTTAAAGAAAATGGAGGACAAAGCTAAATCTATGCAAATGGTCAAGGATTTCTTACAGTTACAGCCACCTAGATTTAGCAGACACTGGCCTACAAAGAACTGGTCCTTTCCAGTCTCAGACAGACCTCAAAGGGGCAGATCCAGATGCCCTAGAGGCAGATCACAGCCGCAAGGATCCTACAGGTCTAAGCAGTGGAGTGCTTCTACCTCCAAAGGTGGAGAAGACAAAGCACAATCATACAGGAAACAGTCCCGATGACTTCCCCCTGTCTGCACCAAGCACTTATCTTCTGGCAGCACCCTTAGGGGGAAAACTAGCACTTTTTTCTCAAAATTGGCTCATTATAACCCAGGACAAATGGGTTCTAGACATAGTGTCACAAGGCTACAAGTTTCATTTCCATACCGTGCCAAGGGCAAACGGTTGGCCAGGCCTACCAAATAATCAATGGGCAGAGGCTCAAAAACAAGTCACAGCTCTCATGGACATGAGGGCTATTCAACAAGTGCCACAGCAAGAACAGGGACAAGGATTTTACTCAAGACTGTTCTTGGTACCCAGAAAGGACAAAGCATGGAGACCAATACTGGACCTATCTATTCTAAATACTTTCCTGGATATACCAAAATTCAAGATGTTGACCTTACATCAGCTTCTGCCCATGCTGGGCAGAAAGGCTTGGCTCGTGACCTTAGATCTAAAAGAGGCATACCTGCATGTCCCAATCAGACAATCATGTAGAAGATACCTCAGATTCAAGGCTGGCTCAAAGCATTACCAATTCTCTGCACTGCCCTTTAGCTTATCTACTGCGCCCAGGGTCTTCTCAAAGTGCCTGGCACCAGTAATTGTTTACTGCAGACAAAGAGGAATACAAATATATCCTTACTTTGACGACTGCCTCATACAAGCAGAGAACAAGGACATTCTACTACAGCATCTGACGTTTGTGATAAAACTTTTAACATGCCTAGGGTACACACTCAACAAAAAGAAATCAGAACTAGTACCCTCTCAAGAGATAATATTCCTGGGTGCAAGCTTAAATATAACTGCCCAGATGGCTTATCTCACTCCAGACAAACAAAGGCAACTGACTACCTATTTTAAGGAAATGGCAACAAAGGCCCAGATGTCCTTCAAGGATGCATCTGCAGTCATCACATATGGGTTGTCCTGCCTCAGGCAGCCCTTCGGTCGGCCGGATTCCAAAGTCTGGGTCCGGCGTCGGCTGATGTCGCACTTTCCCCGACGTCAGAGCGCCTGGGGTATAAAAGCATCAGCCGACTCCATCTTCCTCAGTCTTTCTTGCCGCGTGGTGCCCGAAGCAGAAGCAGTTCACAAGTGCCGGTCAGCCAGCTCCTGTAATTCAGCTACTGAAGACTTCAAAAAGCTAAGTACCCCGTTGGGGACTCTTTCTTGCCTCAGCCGATGTCGGATAAAGTTAATAATTGTTTAACTTGTGGGAAACAAATACCTCATAAGGATTTCCACTCTTACTGCCTACCCTGTCTAGGCCCAGACCACGACGTCTCGGCCTGTTCAGCCTGTGCTTCCTTCAACCGACGCACTCTTAGACGTCGGGCGGAGTTTGCAGAGGAATTTTTTGGGGCTAGTTTTTCGTATAAGATGCCATCGGAGACTCCGACTTCTCATTTAGTTAAGAAACAGAAGGATAAGGACAGACACACGCGGGCCGCGGTTTCGGCTGAAACCACGGCCAGGCCTATCGCGAGTGTCTCGGCAGAAACCGAGTCCTTGGTTCTTCCAGTTACCGAAACCGCTCAACCGACTACCTCAGTCCCGGAGGCTCCGGCTGAGTCGGTTATTGAATTTCCAACAGAAACTGGTGTCCTGGAACCTTCCAACACCATTCCTTTAGACAAATCTACACCAGCACGTGGTGCAGCCAGGCCTCCTGCATCCATGTCCATTAAGGCATTCTCCAGGGCTAAAGCTGCTAAACTCTCAAAAGCTTTGCCTCCCAAGGTTATCCCTCAGGGACCCTCTACTGGTTCACAGATTCTAAGCTTAGCAGAGGATCTTATTTCCTTAATTAGGGGCTCTCAACCTCATCCGGACAGGGGCTCTCAACCTCCTCCAGACAAAAGGCCCAGGGTTGAGCCCTCTGATCCCCACTCCTCAGATGAGGCCTCTGATGGCTCTACTCTCTCGGACCACCAGGAGGAGGCTTTTTCGGCCTACGAGGATTCTGATGCAGAGGAATCTATTCCCTTGACCTCCCCTCCTGAAGAGTTTTCCTTTGGGGAGACACTACACACCATGAGAGAGCATTTCCAATGGCAGGGCCAGGAATTCTCTGATTCCAGGAAAAGATTAAGGACCTTTTTACATTTGCCTCAGCATAGGCCTTTAGCTATTCCTCCTGTTTTGAATGTCATTGATGATGTGTACTCTGACTCTAGCACAACCCCTGATTCTCTCCCTCCGGCTCCTGCCAAACCCGATAGGTACTACAGGGTCCCGGACTCACGTCTTTACCTTTACAAGGCCCATTCTGCTGATCCAGAAACTATTTACCAGGGCCCTAAAGGGGTTGCAGCTGCCACTGCTAAAAATCCTCTCCCCTCTGAAAGGGAGTCCAGAGCTTTAGAGAGATGGGGTAAAAAAGTGTATACTTCTGCTACTCTTTCTATGAGGGCATTAAATTGTCAATTTCATATGATACAGTACCAAGAGTATTTGTTTGATGAATTGCATAAAAAACTGTCTTCACCTGACCCCCTAGACCGCAGGTCACTTCAGGATCTGGTACATAACTCACAACAGGTTAGCAACCATTTCTTGCAATGTGGTTATGATGCATTGGAAGCTTCATGTAGGTCAGCTATGACTGGCGCAGTCATACGTAGACATGCTTGGCTGAAGGAACAATCTCTGCCAGACCATGTTAAAGCAAAGCTGCTGGATGCTCCTCTGGAAAAGCAAAAGTTATTTGGCTCCACGGCTCAGGAGGTCCTAAAGAAATTTGAAGAAAAGGCAAAATCCGTACAAACAGTCAAGGATTTTCTCCAAGTACAACCACCGAGATTCAGCAGGAATTGGCCTTCCAAGAATTGGTCCTTTCCAGACACAGGGAGGTTTCAGAGAGGCAAAAACAGGCGTGCCAGAGGTAGAGGGCAAGCTAGAGGCTCCTACAGAGGACGTCAATGGCAGCCTCCCAACCAGAGGGGTAATGCAGGACCTTCAACTGCTGCACAAGGACAGGCTCAATGACTTTACTTTGACACCGCCAACCAGGGCTCAATTGGAAGCACCTTTGGGCGGAAAGCTTTCTTTATTCTCAGAAAATTGGCACAGTATTACAAGGGACAAATGGACACTACAAATAATAGACAAAGGATACAGGTTTCATTTCCACACATTACCAAAAAGAAAGGGCATGCCAGACCTGCCACCGAATCAAAGGGCAGAGGCTTTGAAACAAATTTCCAGCTTAATGCAAATGAAAGCTATAGAAAAGGTTCCTCTCTCAGAACAAGGCCAAGGATTTTATTCCAGACTATTCCTTGTTCCAAGAAAAGAAAAATAATGGAGGCCTATTCTAGACTTGTCTGCACTGAATACTTATCTCATTGTGCCAAAGTTCAAAATGCTGACTCTACAGCAGCTCCTTCCCATGCTGGGCAAGGGGTCTTGGCTGGTAACTCTAGACCTCAAGGAGGCATACATACCTGCATGTCCCTATCAGACAAAGTTGCAGAAGACACCTCAGATTTCTTGCAGGGTCAGAGCATTGTCAATTCTCAGCATTGCCCTTTGGCTTATCTACTGCGCCCAGAGTATTCACGAAATGCCTGGCATCAGTAATTGCACACTGCAGACTTCAGGGGATTCAAATATACCCATATCTGGATGACTGCCTTATACAAGCGGACAGCCAACAAACTTTGGTAAAACACTTGAATTATGCCATCCACCTGCTTCAGGCCTTGGGATATACAGTCAACTTTCACAAATCAAGACTTGTTCCATCCCAAAGAATAACCTTTCTGGGTGCAGATCTAGATACAACCACCCAAATGGCCTTCCTCACAGAAGTAAAACAAAGTCAACTACCAGATTACTTCAAAAATCTGACAAGACAAACCCAGCTGACTGCAAGGAAAATCCTGCAGGCCCTGGGTTACATGGCTTCTTGCATCCTTCTGATTCCGCAAGCAAGACTACATATGAGGAAACTACAATGGTACCTAAGGAGATTATGGACGTAGCACAGTCACAGCCTGGAAACTTTGATACCACTCATTCCATGCCTTCAAAAGGAATTTCTGTGGTGGGCTCAAGCAAGCCAGTCAAACAGGGGTCTGCCTTTCAGCAAACCAATAGCCAGCCAAACCATTACAACAGACGCTTCAGACCACGGATGGGGAGCGCACATGGAGGGCAGATGCATTCAAGGTCTATGGTCACAAAAAGAGCTACGCATGCACATAAACCAAAAGGAAATGCTGGCAGTGATACATGCAGTCGAAGCCTTCAAACCCTTTCTGCATCATGGCCATCTGCTAATAAGGACAGACAACACCACGGTTATATGGTACATAAACAAGCAAGGAGGCACCCATTCCTATCCTCTTTGCAGGCTGGCAATGAATCTATGGGAACTTTCCTTGAAACTCAATATACAGCTACAATCCCAGTTTGTGCCAGGGAAAGACAATATACTGGCGGACAGCTTAAGCAGAAATATCACGGATGCACACGAATGGATGCTGCACCCAGACATCTTTCTACAGATAACACAATCATGGGGGAGGCCGGACTTAGATCTTTTTGCCTCCCCCCACAATCATCAACTGAAGAAATTCTGCTCAAGGACATACCACCCACAAGCATGGAAAGTGGACGCCCTCTCTTTCAGCTGGAGAACTCTAACAGTGTATGCATTTCCACCTTTCCCATTAATGACTAAGGTTTTACTGAAGATCAGGACAGAGCAGCCAAAAGTGATTCTGATAGCTCCGGACTGGCCAAGACAGCACTGGTACCCACTGTTAAAGAGCCTGTCACGCACAAAACCATGGCCTCTTCCTCTATGGCCACTTCTACTGACACAGCACAATTACAAAACTCTGCATTCCAACCTGAAAACCTTGCAACTAACAGCCTAGAAAATACCTTGACTCCTCCTCAGGACAAGCTATCCCACACAGTGAAAAATATTATTATGGAAGATCGCCGGCCTTGCACAACAAAGGCATATTCAGCAAAATGGAAAAGATTTCACATTTGGAACACCACAAAGGGCCTAGATGCGACAGTGATGAACATGGCACATATCCTGGAATACTTGGCAGAAATGTTCCACAGTGGTCTGTCTTACTCTTCCATTAAAATTCCAAAAATAAAATTCTAGCTAACTCCCAACATGGCTTCAGGCCAAATCACAGTACCACATCAGCCCTACTATCCTTTTCTAATACCATCAATAACTTCAGAAACAATAATAAACTATCATCTGCTCTTTTCTTAGACCTCTCCAAGGCCTTTGATATGGTGAACCACATTCAACTCCTCCATACATTAAAAAAGCTATCTCTCAGCAATTCCACGCTGAAATGGTTCCAATCCTACCTGTCCAATAGGCAACAGGCTGTTCTATGGCAGGACAAATTATCTACATGCCTACCTGTTACACTTGGAGTTCCCCAAGGATCTATTCTTGGCCCTCTTCTCTTCGCCATCTTTGTTAATGACCTGTCCACAATCACCCCCCATGCCACATGCATTCAATATGCAGATGATTCGACTATTATCAGCACTGCCTCCAACCTGGCAGACCTCACTGCTTCAACCCAAGACACCTTCAACCTAATAGAAAAATGGTTCTCAAGTCGACAACTAGTTCTCAACCCCAACAAAACAAAACTACTTACTTTCTCACCCACTAACAAGACTCTTCCCCCACCTTCTCTATTACATCCTCCAATGGAATCACTATATCACCAGAAGCTCACACAAAGCTATTAGGTGTTACCATTGATAACTCCCTTAAATTTGACACCCATTTCAATCTTACCATCAAAACCGTCAATAAAAAGCTTGGCTCTCTCTATAAAGTAAAACACTTTCTCACTCCTCACGCTAAAATTACAATTGCCAGCACATACCTACTATCAACTCTTTTCTATGCCTCCCCTCTTTACAAACCTAAACAAGACAACCCTTAACAAACTTGCTTCTTGTTACAATCACATAGCTAGATTTGCCACAAATTCCACCTTTAGAATGCACCACTGCACTAACTTGAAGCAACTAGGGTGGTTAGAGTTTTCCAGCCAACTCCATTTCAACCAACTCAAAACGGCTCACCAGATACTGTATCACCCAGAGAAAACACCAGCTCTGAAAACATCATTCACCCCTATATTAACCTGCAATCTTTACGCCCTCCAATAAGATCTTAGCTCAAACTACCAAAGCCAATAATTCTGCTGGGGATTCTCTATTCTCAAACTTTGTAGGTAAAATGTGGAACTCCCTACCGACCATGCTCGCCTCAGAACCCTCACTCCTACAATTCAAAAAAAAGCTTAAACCCCATCTCAATACTCTCTGGCAATGTCCCTCTTCCAAACCTGATTAACCACTATCATTTACCCTTCTCTTACCTCACTATCCTTAACTGCTTTTAACAAGGCCTGCCTTTGTAACTGACCTATGTTTTTTTTATATGCTGCTGCTGTTTTTTTTTTCCCAAGATGTGATGTATCTTTATATTGTATTTAGAACTCAACTATCTTCCTTTTTTTGCATTAACAATGTTCATATGTCTGTTATGTACTTGGAGCTTTTCTCCCCGGGCCTCCGCTGAAAATGGACATGTATCCAGTCGGACTCTCCCGGTTAACAAATGTAAAATAAAATAAATAAATAAATAAATAAAAATTCATGCTTCAGCAATTTCAGCAAAGTACAATACTGATCCACCTGTCTTCTCTCATTCTCTCCTAAGACAGTTTCTAAGAGGAATCAAAAACATCAATCCTCCAAGGAAACCACCTCTACCTACTTGGGACCTTAACTTCGTGTTGGAAAAACTAACACTGCCTCCCTTTGAACCAGCAGCATCTGCAGAACTACAGTTCCTGTCTTGGAAGACTGCTTTCCTTCTGGCCATAACCTCAGCAAGAAGAGTATCTGAGTTACAGGCCCTTATGGCAGTACAGCCATTCCTTATTTTTCATCAGGACAGAGTTTCATTGAGAACAAATCCTACATTTATGCCAAAGGTAGTATCCAGGGTTTCATTAAATCAAGCTATTCACTTGCCTACCTTCTTTCCAAACCCACAAAACAAAGGGGAGAAACTTCTGCACACCCTGGACATACACAAACAGTTGCGCTACTACTTGGACAGAACTAAAAGTTACAGAAAAACTGACCAGCTGTTGGTAGCATATGCTGTTGGTACACAAGGAAAAGCAATTTCCAAACAGACAATTTCAAAATAGATAGGGAATTGCATTTGTTTTTGTTACTCCTTTCATGGAAAAACTGTGCCAGCTAACATTAGACCTCATTCCACGAGAGCCACAGCCACCTCCACAGCCTTCTTAAGAGGGGTGGCTACCAAGGACATTTTAGAAGCTGCTACATGGAGCTCCGTGCATACATTTGCCAAGCATTACAATTTACCTTTATATTCCAGATCCAGAGCAGGCTTTGCTACGGCAGTCCTGCAGGGCATTTTAGCTACACCATCCTTTACATAGTTCCTCCACCCCCAGATTGGCTATGGTATTCTACCCATATGTGATGACTGCAGATGCATCCTTGAAGGACATAGTACAGTTTTGTACTTACCATAAATGTAGATGTCCGATAGGTATGCATCTGCAGTCAGGTTTACCCTCCTCCTTCCCTTCTGTGGTATTTCTTGGGTACTTACCCCTCTTATAGCTAGCTGGGGGGATCTATTATGGTGTATTTGTTTTTATATTATTGTGCATGTTTGGATTTTTAAATGCATCTCTCCAAATTTAGCCTTCCTTAGAGGGCACCTGGCATCTGGGGCAAGAAAAACTGAGGAAGATGGCATCGGCTGATGCTTTTATACCCCAGGCGCTCTGACGTCGGGGAAAGTGTGACATCAGCCGACGCCGGACCCAGACTTTGGAATCCGGCCGACCGAAGGGCTGCCTGAGGCAGGACAACCCATATGTGATGACTGCAGATGCATACCTATCGGACATCTACATTTATGGTAGGTACAAAACTGTACTTTATCTGCAAGAAAAATTCTGCAGGCTTTGGACTTCATGGCATCCTGCATCTTACTAATTCCATATGCAAGACTGCATATGAGGAAAATTCATTGGTACCTAAAAAGTGTCTGGACACAGCATTGCCACAGTCTGGAAACAATGATTAGTCTAATTCCCTGCCTGCAACAGGAGTTTCGATGGAGGACAAAGGCTTGTCACCAAAACAAGGGACAGCCATTCTCACTACCCCCAGCCAGGCAGAGCCTAACGATGGATGCTTCAGATTATGCCTGGAAGGCACACATGGCAGGAAGAAGCATTCAGGGCACCTGGTCCACAAACCAAAAGCATCTACATATCAATCAAAAAGAGATGCTAGCTGTTCAAAATGCCCTGACAGCCTTCAAGGACCTACTTCATCCGGGACAACTACTGATAAAGACAGACAACACCACGGTCATGTGGTACATAAACAAGCAGGGGGCACTCATTGTTATCCCCTGTGCAGACAAGCCATGGCTTTATGGGACACAGCATTGACTTACCAAGTTCATCTGCAGGCACAATTCCTGCCAGGAAAGGAAAATACTCTGGCAAACGAACTAAGCAGAAACCTCATGGATGCCCACGAGTGGCACCTGGATCCACAAGTCTTCAGCATGATTACAAAGAAATGAGGACGCCCGGACATAGATCTATTTGCCTCCCCTCAAAACAATCAACTAAAAAGATTCTGCACAAGGACTTATCACAGGCAAGCTTGGAAAGTGGACACCTTATCTTTCAACTGGACAAACCTATCAGTATATGCCTTTCCTCCACTGCCTCTCCTCCCCAAGGTACTCCTAAAGGTCAGGCAGGAGAAACCAAAAATGATTCTGATTGCCCCAGACTGGCCACGCCAGTACTGATATCCGATCTTAAGGAACTTGTCCTAATGCCCAGCCTGGACCTTACCTCAAATACCTCATCTACTGTCCCAGCAAAACAATCAGATTCTGCGCAGCCAACTCAGGACCCTAAACCTGGCAGCATGGTGGATAATGTAGTCATACAAACCACACCTCTCAGTAAAGCTGTGATGGATGTCATTTTAGAAGCCAGAAGGCCTAGTACTAGAAAATCCTATGCTGGGAAATGAAAGAGATTTTGCGCTTGGAACCAAGCTCAAGGAACTGATAACAGCTGTCCCAAATATTCCTCAGATTTTACAATACTTAACTGAGATGCTGGACAAAGGCCTATCTTTTTCGTCAAATAAAATTCATGCCTCTGCCATTTCGGCTCATTACAATACAGAGCCACCACTCTTTTCTCATCCTTTATTAAGGCAGTACCTCAGAGGAGCCAAAAACTTAAGTCCTCCAAGGAGAATGCCAATACCTGCATGGGACCTCAATTATGTCTTGGTAAAACTCACCTTACCTCCTTTTGAGCCAGCTGCTACTGTGGATATAAAGTTCTTATCTTGGAAAACAGCTCTGCTCCTAACAATAACTTCTGCAAGATGAGTTTCAGAGCTACAGGCTCTCATGGCTGTGGAACCCTTTATCATTTTTTATCCAGACAGGGTCTCTCTGAGAACAAACCCTACCTTTATGCCTAAGGTGGTATCCAGTGTAGCCCTTAACCAAGCAATTCATTTGCCAACTTTTTATCCAAATCCACAGAACAAGGGGGAGAAAATTCTGCATTCTTTGGACGTACACAGACAACTTAGATTCTACTTGGACAAAATGAAAGTTTTCAGAAAGACAGAGCAATTACTAGTGGCATATGCCACAGCATCACAAGGAAAGGCTATCTCCAAGCAGACTATTTCAAAGTGGATAGGTCACTGCATTCGTTTCTGCTACTCACAGCATGGCAAACCAGTGCCTAAGGGCATTAGGCCACATTCAACCAGAGCTGCAGCCACTTCTGCAGCCTTTCTCAGGGGAGTACCAACCAAAGACATTTTAGAGTCTGCTACTTGGAGTTCAGTCATACCTTTACAAAACATTACAATCTGTCTCTTTACTCTAAATCCAGGGCAGGCTTTGCCACTGCAGTTCTGCAGGGCCTCATTGCTGCTCCTAATGCTTTTTAGCTCCAGCCCCCCAAACATAGCTTTGGGACTCAACCCAAATGTAATGACTGCAACAGTGAAACACTAAGAACGTAGTACAGTTGTGTACACTTAACCATAAATGTAGATGTTCGAGTGTATTCACTGTTGCAGTCCAGGTTACCCACCCGCCATCCCCCTTATTTTTGCTGGAACTTATCTTTACTTTTCTAATCTATGCAATCTAGGTGGTGTATTTGCTTATAGATGAAGGTAAAGCTTATTTTGGTGCATGTATGTTTTATTTACATAATTTTAGCCTACCCTTTTGGGGGCACCTGACATCTGGGGCAAGAAAAACTGAATAAAATGGCGTTGGCTGCATCTTTTATACCCCTGATGACCTGATGTCAGGGAAGAGGCGACAGCAACTGACACAGGACCCAAGACTTTGGAATTCAGGCCGACTGAGGGCAACCTGCCAGCAGGATAACCCAAATGTAATGACTGCAACAGTGAATACTCTCGAACATCTACATTTATGGTAAGTGTACACAACTGTACTTTCTGCAGCTTCTCTATTTTTAGCGTTCGCTCAAAACGGGTCAATATTAGAACATTCGAAGTTTTAAAACTTCAGTGTTCTGATATAGACCCTAACAATCATACATACTGTTATATTCATAAAGTAGCAGAAAGTATTCTAAGAACCAGCCAATATGAGAATGGAGAAAGGAGGTTTTGCCAAAAGGGATGACTGCAAGTAGGGGTACATAAAATAGGCAAGAGGGGGCTGGAATTTACTGAAGAAACCTGGCAAAAGAAAAAAAGATACTGGGAGCAAATAATTCAAGTAGGAAAGGTAATAGAGTGGGATGAGGCCAAAAAGACATTTAGATTGCAGGCTAGAGACTGACTTTCCCTACCAGGGCTTGATCTCAGAATAAAGGCAAAGAGAAAAGGGATGGGGGATTTTAAGAGTAAGACCTACTCTGGTAAACGTTTTAGGTGAGTCTAGAATAGAAGCAGCTGTTAAAAAAGGGATAATTAGTAGGGCATATAAAATATTGCATGTTAACTATAAGAATCAATCAGAGGAAGTTGGAAAAAATTGGGAAGAGAGACTGGTAAAGCAATTTACAAGAAAACAATAAGAAGACATGTATGGCTCCGAAGTATATAACTAAATCCAGAAGATTTAGGATCTCTGTTTGGAAGTATTTGCATAGGTATTTTATACCCCAGGCAGACTTCAAAGTATTTTTCCTCCTGTAGATAGCAAATGTTGGAGGTGTGATGGAGAAGAAAGAGGTAACTGGGAACATATATTTTGGGAGTGTAATGAGTTGGCAAATTTTAAAAATTCCCTACAGAGTAATGTATTTTTTAACTAAGGAAATGATTAGCTGGGGTACAGGATCTGAATTGCCTAAGACTTTAATAACAAACGCAAAGGGTCGGGAGGGGAGCATACGGGGCCAACCTTGAAGAAGATGTGGGAAAAAGTAGGGGATCGTTAGTAGTTAATTTGTCTGATAGATTGTTGAGTACATATGAAGAAGAAGTATTGAATAAAGGCCTGAGTTACATACCTACCTGTGACAGTGATGTCACAGATTCTATATTGGATATCAAGATGTTTGTTAGGATGTTTGTTAGGAAAGCACAGTTGAAATTGGACTTTGGAGCTTATGATGGAACAGCAGTTAGTGATGATTTAGGGAAGTTTCGCCCTAATAGTTTATACATGCCTGTGCTGCACCCCCTGCTGGATACTTTTTCTAAATTGGTTGAAGATGATTTATATAAGTATTACAGTGAGAAGAAGAAGTATGGATCTAGGTCTAAGAAGTATAACTTAACGTACTTGCAAAGGAAGGCTTTGAATGATCTTAGAAATGAGGAGTCAATAGTTATTAGACCAGCAGATAAGGGGGGACCGATAGTGGTTATGGATACGGACAAGTATGTATGTAGTATGAATCTAATGCTTAGTAACACTGAATTTTATAATATTATTAGTCTCAATGAAGTAGGAATTAAAGTTTTCCAAGTTTATGATACACTTGAGGATTTGCACCAGAATCAGCTTTTACCAGATACATTGTTGAGGTATTTAAAAGTTAGTAATCCACGCCTACCAGAAATAAAAGGACTGCCTAAGGTTCATAAGTCCTTGATTGATCCACCATTGCGACCTATTGTCGCAGGACAGGGATGGCTGACTGAACCCTTTTCCATCTTATTGGAATTTTACCTTAGACCTTTGGTTGATTCCAATATGTATACATTAAGGGACAGCAAACAATTTTTAGTTGACCTATATGAATATATGGCTACTTTGGATGACCAGGAATTTTACATACTTGTAACACTAGATGTGGTAAGTTTATTTACAGTCATTCCCAATACTGAAGGTGTACTGAGGTTACAACGCTATATAAAGAGGAATTCTGACTTTGATGAAGAATTCATAGACATTATTGCCTTGTTCATGGAGATAGTCTTGGAAAATAATGTTTTTATCTTCGACGACAAAATCTTTGTACAAAAGGATGGCGTAGCTTTGGGCACATCTTGTGCCAATAGCTACGCCAATTTGGTTATGGCTGACTGGGAAGTGGAATCACTGTTTCTCATGGCTGGTTTTAGTGAGAATGTAGGCTATTATAGAAGATTTGTAGATGACCTCTTCCTAATTTGGAAAGGTAGTGAGGCATCCCTGATCCAGTTTGTGGAAGAGCTTAATGGTCTTACAGATTTTCTTAAGTTTACAGTGAATTATTCCAAGTCAAGTATTTCATTTTTAGATGTTAGTATTAATAGACTTGCTAATGGCCTATTGAATACTTCCATACATAGAAAGCCATGTTTTAGGAACACTCTGTTACATCGGCGGAGTATGCATCCAAGGTATGTTTTTGAAAACATAATGAAAGGGCAGTCCATGAGGGCTTCACGTTTAAACCCTAGTACAACGGATTATTCTCTGGAGATGTCTGCCCTTAAAAATAGGCTTTTGGAAAGACAGTACGCCACCAGGGATGTGGAGAGGAATATTGAGTTTGTTAACTCTCTAAGAGAAAGTTTGGCTAAACCTTATTTTTCTGATTGGAAGGGTGTTAACCCTGTCAGTTCTATTGGTAAAATAGAACCTCTTAGGATCCCTATGTATTTCACCAGGGATGTTAGTATCATTAGAGGGGTAGTGAGGAAACACTGGGACGTTTTGAAGTTGGATGAAGAGTTATCCGGTGTAGTGGGACAGGATCCCAGTTATACATATAAGAACAAACAGAATATTAAGAATAAACTCTGTGATAGATCGGTTCGCAGGATGTTGAATATAAGGAATGGTAGTTTTAACACTCAGCCATGTGGTAAATGCAATCAATGCAAGTATGTGGATTTAGGTTTGACCTTTACACACCCCATTACTGGGATAGTCTATGAATTTAGGACCAACACATTCTGTACAACTACAAATGTGATGTACTTAGCCCGGTGCGTCTCATGCACGTCTTTCTATGTAGGTAAGACGTGCAGACAGCTTAGGGAGCGCATCAGGGAACATGTTTATAGTATTAGGATTGGGTCCGAACATAACGCACTTGCGAAACATGTTAAAAGTATGGGTGCTGAACATTATTTTGTTTTTAATGTCATGCAACATGTCCTATCAGATATTAGAGGTGGGGATGTAGATGCTCATTTACAAGAGGCTGAGCTTAGATGGATAGTCAGGCTGAGAGCAGATAAGAAGCCTGGACTAAATGATAAAACACAAGTGAAACCACTTCTAAAAAAGAGAAGACTTTTTAGGCATTAGTTTTATTTATCACATGTTTTTTATATATTCTTTATATGTTTTTTATATATTCTTTATATATTTAGGGTACTGTATGTTTTTAAATGTTTTAATATGGATTGTGATTCTATTCATATATAAATGAATGTATATCATTTTAAATGAATCAGTGATGCAGTATTTAGCATGTTTAATTAATCAACTTTGAACCTATCAGCTTTGTCCTTTATATATTTAAATGATGTGTTTCAATGGCAGCTTTGTAGTTTGAGAAAGCCTTTTTGGTGAAAGCGCTAACTTTTGCTAGCTGAATAAATAACTTTTTATACCCAACTGGAATTGGAATTCGTAATTGAAGTGACAGAGACTGTGGATATTTCAGGCTGTTGTCTCTACCTGCATGTGGACACTTTATATTTTATATTTTATCAGTATTTTTATACTTGGATGCAGGAGAGTTAATCCCTTTATTGGTTTGCTGTGCTTTGATTTGTTAAGACTTTAATAAGTTTGATTCTGTTGGCTGCCAAAAATAAATTGCAAATCAAAGCTTACACCAGCTATATTTGAGGTATTGAATATAAAAGAGATAAAAGAACTGGAAAAGGGATATTTAGAAAAGGGAAGGAGCAGCTTACATAGATGTAAATGGAATTTGTAGGAACAATACATGCATAATAATGTTCACTAGAAGGAGGAGTGAGGTTTAAGGGAAGGCAGGAATTCAACATTTGTTTGTAATGTTGTACTGATGATACTAGCAAAGAAAATATATGATAAATATTATCTTTAAATGGAGAAATGTTACAATGGTTTGTTTTCTTTTCTGTTAATATATGATCTGAAGTAGTTGACAATTTGATTTCCAACCTGTGGGTCTATGGATCCGAATCCGATCCAAGATGATCGCATCACTAGCATCTTATCCAAGCTCCTCCCCGTACCCATAATTCCCCCTGTCTCCTTCCTTCCCTCCTATCTCGTTTGCCACTGAAAAGCTGCACATCGTGGTCTCAGAGCTCCTAGCGTTTTTCTTGAGTAAGTTATTTCCTTGCCATGGTCATTGTAGTTTCTTCCTAACGTCTCCCACCCACACTGTTCATCAGTTGTTGTTTAAAAAAAGTTATTGTAGTTCTTTTTCCCTTGGCCTCTCCCTCCTTGCTGTGTGTGTGTGTGTGTGTGTGTGTGTGTGTGTGTGTGTGTGTGTGTGTGTGTGTGTGTGTGTGTGTGTGTGTGTGTGTGTGTGTGTGTGTGTGTGTGTGTGTGTGTGTGTGTGTGCTCTGCTGTTATGGCTGAGACCCCCCCCCAAGCAAGTTTTTAGGAAGTGCACAGAGTATGGCCTTAAGATCTCCTCAGCCGATGGCCACACTCTGTGCATAGTGTGTTTGGACGTGACCCATTTGCTTGTCTCCTGTCCTATTTGCGTGGACTTCAAACCCAGGGCCCTTAAGGACAGGAGGGCTAAGCTAGTGATGAAAGGTCTGCTTCCCTCATCAGGGACGACTGTCCCTGTAACCACGGCTTTGGCTACTACTACTTCTTCTCCTTCTCAGGCCTCTGGGACTCAAACTCCCGCCATGAGTTCTGGGGAAGGAGAGAAACACAGAAAGGACAGTCCCAGGAAGCGGCCTCCGGACCGCTCGGACCCAGCAGGGCCTCCTGCAAAATCCAAAACCCCTCCTAGGCCTAGTACTCCTCGGCTCCAGTTGCCCAGGTTCTCCCCTGAGCCAGAGGCATCTTGACCACTGTCCATGGCTTTCCCTCATCGGCACTCCTGGCCAGTGTCAGTAGCTTCCTCCTGATCCACCCATAGCCTTAGCGAGGCAGAGATGGACAGGATGATGAGGAAGTTCATCCACACCCAGATCCAAATGGGAGTTGTGACAGTCCTCTCTCCCTCTGGAGTGGGGAGCTCTCAGCCTTTCTTCATCCCTATATTCTCCGCTCCGACCGTCTGTTTTGGAGTCCTTGGATCCAAGGACTCTTGGGGTCAGGGAGGGGTCAGCATCGATGGTAACTTGTACCTCGACGCCGGCCATTGCCCTGAGTGCATCGGATCCAACCAGATCGGATCCGAGCCTCGGCGTTGGATCTGAGGGGGTGCTGTCGGTGCCGAGCTTGTCAGAGTGCAGGCATCCCCTCAGAGTCTCAGCTCCGACTCCCCTGTCAGGTCCGATGGGAACAGCTCCCTTTGCCTCCTCTCAGGATGTCCGCTGTCCATTGGCCTTCAACATGGTGGAGAGTGTTCTCTTGAGCCCTTCGAGACCCCTGGCCATCTTGTCCTCGGACTCCGCCCTGACTCCCTCTGCTTTGGGTATCGCCCCAACCTTCCTGCCATCTCAGGGGCAGCCTGTGCAGAGTTTGCCTCAGGAACCCCCCCCCCCATGGAAGCAGCAAAGAGGTTTGCGAGCCCCTCCCAGAGATTCCCACTGAGGAGGTTCCTTGCAAAAGGAGGAACCTGTGCTCCTCTCCTCAGTTCCTCATCGTAGACACTGACTTGGAGGAAGGGGAAGGTTCCCCCGATCACCCCTCCAAGGATGTCTCCTTTGGAGACATCATGGAATTCCTTTGCCAGGAGGGGGGGGGGGTCCACCCAAAAACCAACCTCTGATGAGTCAGTGTTCCTAGAGGCATTCGGCACAGGCCCAGCTACCTTCCTGGGTGTCCCCTTCCATGGATCCACTTGTGGACCTCATTACATCTCGTGCGTGGAAGGAGCCCAACACCGTGGAGCCCATTCCCAGACGTCCCAATAAAGTGTTAAGTCCCCCCCCCATCAGACAGGATTAGCTGGAGCAAGGGGTCCCCTGTAGATGCCATGGTGGTGGCCGCCGCCACTAAAAAAAAGGTTGCGCAGGTGAGCTGTGTACGATCCATCCTCCTGACCTGGAATCCAGGACCATGGACCATCTAGGGAAGCAGATGTATGCTTCAGCAACCTTTTCTATAAGAGAGCTGAACTATATTGCACACATCATCCAACTGCAATGAGACCTAGTAAAGGAGGTCGCTGAGTCGTCCGTAGAGCCCATATCAGCGGAATGCAAGAAGGTGTTTTCTGCATGGATGGCCACTCTAAAAGTGGTAGCGAACACGTCTATGAATCTTCTCTCACATGTTACGGAGTGAGCCGCTAAGGCGGCCGGTTCCAGCATTGCCATGAGGCTCCACGCCTGGCTCCATCTGTGTCAATTCTCAGAACCCTTCAAGGCGTCCTTTGCGAATTCCCCATATGATGGTTGTTCTCTGTTTGGAAAACAGTTCATGACACCTTGGGTCCAGAGTGAGAAGGATGGGAAGACACTGTCTGCCATTGGGATCCATTTCTCGGCCCTTCAAAGGTCCTTTTCAAGGAGTCAGCGAGGGACAAAGTAGATGTGGTTCCGGAAATTTCAGTCCTCCTGGGACACTCAGGACTCACCTTTCCCCAGAAGCAGAGGGGGCTATGACAGACGCCGCCCAAGAGGCAGAGGGAGTCTGAGGAATTTCGGGTCTCGAGAACCTTTCTCGGACAGACCCGTGTAACAGCCTTGAGGGGCTGCCCGACTGCTCATCTCTGGAGGCAGTCGGGGGTCACCTTTCGCTACACCCAGCGGCATGGGAGTCCGTAACATCAGACTGCTGGGTTTTGCAAATCATATCCAGAGGCTACTTCATTCCATTCACCAATACACCTCTCCCCCCAAAACGCCTCCCAGATGTTTCACCCGCGCAAAGGGAAGGCAGCAGCACTAGAAATGGACCAGCTGCTAAGAAACCGAGTCATCCAACCTGTCCCCCTAGACCAATCCAGATCGGGCATTTATTCCAGGTTCTTTCTAGTCCCAAAGGAAACGGGGGACCTAAGACCCATTCTGGGTCTATCCACCTTGAACCTGTCAGTAGCCAAGGAGAAATTCTGGATGGTCACTTTTCAGTGTATTCTGCCCTACCTGCAGAAAAAAGATTGGATGTGCTCCATCGGCCTTCAGGACTCGTACTGTCATATCAAGATGGACAGGCGCTCCCGCAGGTTTCTCCACTTCCAGATGTGAGCCAGTCATCATCAATTCAGAGCCCTCCCTTTTGGTCTTACCACAGCCCCCAGGATGTTCACCAAAGTGATGGCAGTTGTAGCAGCTCACCTGAGGCTTCTGGGAATTCAGGTCTTTGCTTACCTAGATGATTGGCACTTTGCTACTCCCACCAGGCTTCTACTTTGCCAAGCCAGGGATTATTTCCTCTTATTAGTGAACAGTTTGGGCATTACCATCAATATCAACAAATCATCGCTGATTCTGGGTCAGGTTCTAGAGTTCATTGGCGCTCGGCTGGACACTATCCAGATGAAAGTTTACATCATCCCAGAAAGGGTGCACAATCTCAGAGTTCATGCCTTGTACACTCCTCTTCCTACAGCAGAGGCTGTTCTATGAGCACTGGGGTCCATGGCAGCCACAATCACTCTCTTACCCGTTGCTCACCTTCACATGCGAATCCTTCAGTGGACACTGGCAGTATAATGGTCCCTATTAGATTTACCTGTTTCTCATCCAGTCCGCATCTCTCGGGTTTGCAGGGACTCTCTTCGATGGTGGATTTTTTCCCCTGGATCTTGTCAGGGAACGTCCTTTCTTCCTCCCCTTCCCAAAGCCACAGTGACCACGGATGCCTCCCAGCTGGGTGGGGGGGGCATTGCTTGGGAAGGACTGTCCAAGGCTTGTGGTCCCCTTCTGAGACCAGTTTGCATATCAACATCCTGGAGATGAGGGCGGTGCTTCTAGCATTGCAAGCTCTTCATGCTGATCTTCCCCTAGGGTTTATTCTGATGCAGGCAGACAACATGTTAGTAGTCTGGTATGTCAACAAACAAGGAGGCACCAGATCTTACCTGCTTTGTCGAGAAGCCATGAGAGGGTGGGAATAGGCCATTTCCACTGACCGTTTTCTGGTGGCAATGCACATTCTGGGACGGTCCAGCATTCTAGCTGACAGGAGCAGCAGGACTGTTCTGATGTCTTACGAGTGGTCTCTGAATCCTTCAGTAGCAGAGGAGATTTTTCTCAAGTGGGGTCGGCCTTACTGTGATCTCTTTGCATCTCCTTCCAATGCGAAATGCATCGAGTTCTTCGCTCTAAACCCCCCTAAGGGGGAAGTCCCCAGAGACGCTCTGGTACATGCTTGGCCTCCCAGTCTTTTTTATGCTTACCTTCCGTTACCTCTCATTTAGAAATTTCTACAGAAAGCTTGCAGGCTGGAGAACACAGTAATCCTCATTGCCCCATTGTGACCTTGCCAGGTCTGGTTCCCCTCCCTTTGGTCTCACCTAATAGTTCCACCATGGATCCTGAATCTGGTTCCGGATCTCATTTTACACCCCTTGGGGATCCGTCACCCAGATCTGGGCAGTCTGAAGCTCACAGCTTGGCTGCCTTAGTTCCCTTGATTATTAAGACTCCTGGTTTATCCTCTACAGTGAAAACCATTTTGGTAGCAGCTCACAAATCTTCCACTCGCAGAATATATAGTAGTAAATGGAAATGATTCTCTGTATGGGCTTCTCAATGGGATTTAGATCCCTTTCCAGCTCCCATCTCAACAGTCTTAGAGTTCTTGGCATGGATGTTTCAACAAGGTGCCAGCTCTTCTACTGTTAAGGTACAACTGGCTGCTATTTCTAATTTCCATGTGTGGGAGAATATGTCTTCACTAGACTTTGCAAGACCTTCCTTAAGGGTACCTGTCTTTTAAGGCCTACGGTGAAGGATCCTACGCCTCCGTGAGATCTCACTTTTGTATTACAGGCTTTAGTCCCTCCTCCTTACGAAAGTAACTATTGCTCGTTGGATTTCCCAGTGTATCATTTGGGTGTATTTTGACAAAGGCATTTCCCCACCACGTCAGGTAAAAGCACATTCCACCAGGTCCATGGCCACTTCAGCAGCTTTTTGGTCCAGGGTGTCGTTGGATGATATTTGTTCTGCAGCTACTTGGTCCTCATCTCATACCTTCATTTCACATTACATATCAGACATTGTATCCAGGAATAGGGCATCTTTTGGCTCTGAGGTGCTGTGGAATATCCTTCCATGAGGGCCACCCAGGTATTGGTAGCTGGGGATTCTGTCCCACAGGTTGAAGATCAAATGAAGTCAACTACTTCAGATAAAGAAGTTATGTACTCACCATAACATTCCATCTGAGTAGCTGTACTTCATTTGTCTTCAACCATGCCCCCCCCCTGCTTCCCCCTGACCTTGTCAGTATTGCCCTAACCTTGTATTCAGGAGGTACACACTATTAATGGCTCTCCTTGCTTTGCTTGGCTTAGAGATATTGGGGAGCCTTTAGTGGTAAGGTCTCATTGGGTCGGGCTTATGTTTTATTGAGCAGCAAACTTGATCTGAGGGAAGGAAGGAGACAGTGGTGCATTATGGGTAAGGGAAGGAGCTTGGAGCTCAGATCAGATGCTAGTGATGTAGCCGTCTCGGATCCGATTCGGATCCATAGACCCACAGGTTGAAGACAAATGAAGCACAACTACTCTGAAGGAACATTATAGTGAGTACATAACTGCGTTTTTTCCTATGTCTTAAGTGATAATTTAATAAAATTGTTTAAAAAAAGAGGGCCTTATCAGCATGGTGTGAGTACAGACAATGCCCAGCAGATCTGATATGTTTGTGGATAGACAGGAGGTTTTCATCTCTGGATCGTAATGACTGACTAGGAACATAGTTGTATAGAATGTTATTTAGTACTGGACAAGCAGATGGATTCTGGATAATTTTTTAAGTGTTAAGAAACTGTATATTTTAGTTGATGGGGTAGTTCTAACCAACTTAGGCTTTTTAGTGTTATACAGTGGTGTGTTCTGAAAGGGGGTATTTGCTGCAAATTTAGCAGTTTTGTTATAGCATTGTTCAAGTTTTGATTTTTGTGACGCCTGAAGTTTACTGAGGATGAGAGTGCCATAAGGAAGTGTGGGGAAGGAGATAAGTGGTGCCAAGTGTAGCTTTAGTTGTGTCGGTGAGAAAGTTTGTGGTTTTATAAGACATCCCTAATTTTTCATGAGTTTTTCTTATGAAGTTGTGTATATGCAGGTCATATTTAAGATGATCATTGCTAATAATTTGCTATGAGAAGTGATGTCAGAGAGAGGACTTCAAATTTTGTTTTGTTTTTTTTCATGTGAGAGGGATTTGTTGAAAAAAAGTATTTTGTTTTTCTCAGGTTAAGCATGAGTTGTGAGTTTCAAAGCCACGTTTCAGTTACTGTTAAAACTTCCTGAGTAAATTTTGGAGGTTCCGTCATGTGGTCAGATGTGCTTATGAGTGTGGAGTCATCTGAGTATTGTATTAGGGAGGCCTGTTGTATGTATGTGTGGAGGGTGTTTGTGAGAAAGTTAAAGAGGAGGGAACCAAGAATAGGTCCTTGTAGTACACCAATGATGACTGGGAGTACAAGAGAGCGTGGAGTGCCATTTTATTGACTGATACATATTGGATAGGGTGGGCCAAGAAAGATGTAGTGAGGACATTTGAAGAAGAATTTTGTGGTGACAAACTGTATCAAAGGCTTTAGAGAAGTCTAGAAGTAAGGATGAGACTAGTTTTCCCTTGTCTCTAGCTTTATTGACAGCGTGTTACAAGTCTAGTGTTATTACTGTAGGAAATATGTTAGTCATGTTCTGGAGGGATAGTTCTTGCAAGAGATAGTTTAACAATTGTTTTTGAATACATTTTTGCAAGTATTTTAGAGAAAGGAGAAAGATTGATGTAGGTTTAAAGTTAGTAATGTCTCTTGAATTTTCTCCTTTGTACAGAGGGATAATGTGTGACTTTTTCTACAGAGAGGGAATGTGGGATTCCTGAATCAGCCTATTTATAGGCATTGAGACAGGGTAGGCCAGGGGTCTGCAACCTTCACTATCAAAGGAGCCATTTTGGCCCCTCTCCCACCAAAATAAAATTCATTGGGAGCCACAAAACCTATTTGACCCCTATAATGAAGATAACACAGCGTACAAAGTTTTATATATAATTATACTAAATATAAAAGAACTAAGTTTATAAGAGCAATATTTAAAATCCATTCCTATTTTTGTTCCTTTGTTGGGATTTCTCGATCGCTCTCAGTGTGTGTGTGTGTGTGTGTGTGTGTGTGTGTGTGTGTGTGTGTGGAGGAGTGGCCATCATTTTTCAAAGCTACAGGGAGCCACTGCAGAGGGGTGAAAGAGCCACAAGCGGTTCCAGAGCCGCAGGTTGCAGACCCCTGGGGTAGGCAATGTTATCTGCTGCAATTTTAAGGTATTGGCTTGGAAGGTCATCAGTGGAGGTAGAGTATGGTTTGAGTGTATTTTATTTATTTGACATTTGTTGACCGGGTATGTTCTGGGCATTTGTCCTTTTTCAGCGGAGGCCCTGGAAGAAATGCTCCAGAGTTAACATAAAACAGCACTTAAACTATAAGTAATACAGTAGGTAGATATCAGAGTAACAAATAGCACAAGTTAAACATTATCAAAACCAAAGTCAAATAGTACTCCAGCTGGCAAGTAATAAAGCATAAAACTAAGGGGCTTTCTAGTACAAGTAGAACAAGGGAAGATATTCTAAATACAGATAATTAAGTCAGTACACAGTATCAGTGTACAGAGAAAGTATGGAGGCCAGTATTAGATAGAGCAGAGATATTAATGAGGAGGAGAGTTTCAATAAGATCAAGGTGCAAAGGAGAATTGGGTTAGAGCAGGGTGAACAAGCAGGAGAGTTTGGAATTAGTAGAAAGTATGACTAGAGAGAGAGGTTAAGGAGGAAAAGGAAGAATAAGAATTAGATGAGTAGGCAGGAGTAGGAGGAGAGAGGTAGTGAGTAGTAGAAGTGTTATTATAATACACAGAAGGTTAGGGGGAAGTTGGAAGTTAGTAAGGAGGAAGTGGAGAGGAAAGTGAGTGAGGAGAAGAAAAACAGGTGGAAAAGGAGGAAAAGTGGGATTGGGGAGACAGAAGAGAATGTTTAGGTGGGGTGATTACATTGACATTTCCTTGAGCTAAGTAGGTATTGTCAGAGAGCGATTTTAAAAGCTTGGGTATGAGTGATATTTCTAAGAAAGCTTATTCCATGAGAGAGGTGGAAGGTAGCAGTAAAGGTTTTATCCATAAGATATTTTTGGCTTGTCAATCTGTATGAGGTATTAGTCAGCACTTATGAGGTCACAAAGTGGATTGTAGAGAGAGACAAGAGAAGATAGACTGGGACAAGAAGAGGGCTTATTAAGAATAGTGTGGATTAAGATTCTGAAGAGCAAGGCAGTGATGAGATTTAGGTGGCAAGTTAGCAGCAAATCTGGCAACTTTGTTATATGTAGTTTCTAATTTGATTAGAAGAGAGGACTGTAAGTTAGTTAGGACTTGGAGCAATATAGGAGGCTGGGAACTAATAGGCCTGGGCGAGTGAGATCTTAGAGTTAGTGGTGAGGAACTTTTTATTTCTATAAAGTAGGCCAAGCTTTTGGTGGGTTTTCTTTATACATTACTGTACATGGTGGGTAAATTTAAGTTGGTCATCTATGATTACGCTAAGCAGCTTAGTGTGGGGTTCAGTTGAGATGATGGTGTTGTTAAGAGAAGTAATGGTGAAAGAGGATTTTAAATCATGTAGAGTTTTGGGTAGGAAAAGAAGTTCAGTCTTTTTGGGGTTAAGGATGAGTTGGTTGTTAGAAAACCAAATCTCAGTGAGATTAAAGGAGGTTTGAGTGAGAGAAATCTGATCAGAAGGAGTGTCAGCAGTGGTAATGATGGTGGAGTCATCTGCATATTGTATAAGGGAAGACTGAGGACAGGATGTATTAAGTTGGTTAGTAAATATGTTAAAAAGAAGAAGGCCCAAAATGGAACCTTGAGGGACAGCCATTTTTACTGGGAGAAAGATAGATAAGGCTGTGAGCAATGTGACTGACTGTTGTCTGTTAGTAAGGTAGCTGGTAAACAATGAAATTGTAGAGGAGGAGAGGCTTAGTTGTGTTAGTTTAGAGAGGAGGATAGAGTGGGAGACGGTGTCAAAGGCTTTGGAGAGGTCTAAAAAGAGGCAGGACACAAGTTTATTATTTTGTCTAGCAAGGGAGATGAAGTTAATAAAGCTGATAAGAGCAGTACTGGTGCTGTGATGAGGGCGAAAACCATGCTGAGTGGGGGTAATGTTTAAGCATGAGATAAGGCAGGATTTGTTTATAAACACAGTGCTCATGAATTTTGGAGAGTGGAGACAGAATGGCTCTTGAGCGGTAATTAGAGAGTTCTCCTCAGTTGCCTCCCTTGTGGCTTGGATTAGTGTAGAATTTTTTCCAGGAAGTTGAGACAAAGTATTCATGGTTATAGGTTGTCTGCAGATTCAGAGCATGGTTTAAGTTTGCTAAGAAGCTTTTTAATGTAGCTGGTGGGGATGGGACTCAATGAGATTGGAGAGTTTTGTTGTGGGTGTATGCTGGGAAGTGGAGGATTGGTAGTGTTGGGAGAAGGCATGAGTTTGCATATGGTATCGATAAAGGATAGAAGCAGTTTCTTTGCGTGTGCTATTAGGGCAAGGATTGGATGTTGAGGGCTTGCCAGGGTGAGGAATATGGTTGTCAAAATGCCAGAATTTTTTTAGGGTTTTTAGTTTGAGTGGTTAGGGGAACTTGAAAGAATTTTCTTTTGTTGGTATTAATATGTTTTTGGCGAGGTTACAGGGTTCCCTATATTTTTGGTAATGAATGGGGTATTCATTTTTTTTTGCCAAAGTTTCCATGCAGAATCTCTATTTAGGATGTGAAATTGAGTTG